>NW_007381236.1:0-3915 GCF_000475195.1 Diaphorina citri | reverse complement strand
TTTACTTCCATTTCTTCTTTCTTTATATTTCTTTTTTCTACCTTTCATTTTCAATTCCCTTAGCTCTTTTTCTGTTTCTTTCACTTCTTTCTTTACATATTTTTTTCTTCCTTCTTTTATTATTATTTTTTTTTTCATTTCTTTATTTTTATTTTCTCTTCTCTTGTCACTTGTTTTCCTCTATCTTATTTGTTTCTGTTTTGTTTTCTGTTTATCGTTTTGGTTTGGGGGGCACCCTGGTGTGCTGTTGACTCGGTGCTGGTGGTTGTGGGGTGCACCGTCTTGTCTTGTCTGTGACTATGCCCATCTCCCCACTCTGTACATTATTGTATACAATATCACCTTTTCATTCAACAAAAACCCTATTTATTACCCCACGTACAAACACTCACTCATATATACTTATTCCTGTGAAATTACACTGTCCTATGTATAATGCAATGTCCACAAATTGGCCACCTTATCAAACCAATCCAATTTCTTATTAATCCATCCATTATACTACGTCCGTTTTCCTGTATTTTGCAACTCCCACTCACACCAACCCTGTCAAACCTTACTGTAACTCCCATACAATTGTTCATCAACCTGTCAACCTTGAATGCCTGTCCTTCCATATTACCATATCTATTTTCTTACCAACAAACTCCATCCTACGACCAACTTTGGACACCTACCCTTCAATCTTATCTATTTTCTTATAAAATACCTTCCTACCGCCTACCGAAATTTTTCGTCATTCCCACCTCAAATTATTTCCCATCCAACAACTCTTGTTCATACTTTCTACTCGTCCAATCAAAATATTTTTCTTCGTCCTCCTCTGATCTCCCTCTCGACTCTTTTCTAAAAAATCCTTTTCTATCTACTTTTTGGTTCCCTTTCCTTATTTTTCAATCCCTTTTGGGCTCCTTTTTAATTTTTTATCTCTTTGATAATATTTTAACCTCCTTGACTCCTTTTTCAAACTTCTCACCTATCCCTCCCTTGTCCACTACACTTAACCCTTTCACACCCACGAACACAACCTCTTCCCCTCCTCCCTCCCCTTCCCTGTTAACCCTTTGACACCCACCGACACAAAAGATTGACCACGATGTGTCGTCACAACAGATGGCGGATCCGTCACGGGAGGATGAACAGGTCACCTTGTTGGGAGAGGAAGGATTGCGGGCGGGCGGACAGACGTTGAAACTAGGGTAATTCTTTGCCTCTCTCTCTCTCTCTCTCTCTCTCCCATCTTAGGCCCGTCCTAGCTTGGAAGCGTAGTCGGGCGACATTCAGAGCCCGTTCCTATTTTGAGTTCCACCCAATTTTTCCCGAATGTCCTGTAGTTAATATAATTTAAATGAGAGTGTTCCCATTACACACGACACAAGTGGGAACGGGATCTTAGCGCGTAGTCACCTGAACAACCAAACCTATGTGAACATGGTAGAAAGTCTACAGACGGTCTTGATTTTTCAGGCGACTACGCGCTCGTTAAAAGTCGCACGACTACGCTTCCAATATGCGACGGGTCTTACCCCTGTTTACGCTACTTTAGTTAAAGTTCCAAACAAGGGTAACTTGACTCTCATATTTACCCCCCTTATGGTCTGAATATAGTGTGAGTTTAAGTTTAATAATTGGACTTAGCAATCTGATTGGCTGAAAAGTTTGAAATCAACCAATCAAATCGTTCGATCCAATAGATAAACTGAAGTTTAAACTCTGATTATAGTCCTGGCCAGTGACCAATAGTTAGGGTTTTACAGGGTTTATATTTATACGCGACCTGGAAAAATTGGAAAACCTGGAAAAGTCATGGAATCTGAAAATCGGCCAAAAAGTCATGGAAGATCGTGAAAATTTAAAGAAAACCTGGAAAAGTCATGGAATTTGCTACCCAGTCAAAAATTAAAAATGTTCTTTGCAGTGGCGTAGCGTGGTCTAAAGTCAAGTGTAAGGCGTGTAGGGCACTAATTTCCATCACCATGCACATTATACTACAATACTACATAAGTTATGCACATGCTTCTTCATAAATATTTAAAGTCAACATTTAAGGGTATTTGAGTAAATTTAGAGTGTATGGCCGCCATACACGCCCTACATGGACGCTACGCCACTGAAAAATAGTTCAAGAATGCAAATCTAAGTAGCAGAATTTCTCAATTTTTAGCCTAAAAAGTTCATCTATTTTTATTCAAGTTTCTTTTAAAAAAATTTTAGGGTAAAAAAGGTTAGCTAATATTGATTGATGTTCCCTTTTTACATTTTAGGATAAAATAAGTTCAGGGTCCTTACTCCCTTCCTCTACTTTCTTATCTAATTCTCAGTTTCTCCTCTAATAGTAGACAAAACTGTTGTTAATCCACAGCAAAACTAAAAGTTGGGTCTATAATGTCAAGAGTTTGAGCCTGAGGGAACCTCTTCAATTTAACCCCATACACAACATTTAAATGAAAACATTACTTTCATGTCACCTAACAACAGTTCTGTCATGTATAAATAACAAGTATAGTACACCTGTATAGCATAACTATTTGGGTGTCAGATAACAATGGAATGTGTTATGCTACCAAATAGAAGTTCATAGTGTTTTATGGTTACTAGAGAATTGAGTGCCTATCAGAAAATAGATATTGTTTTACTTAACAAGAGAGTTGCAAACATAATGAAGTACTTAATCAGTTTTTGAGTAACTTGAGAGTTCAAATTCATGATTTGTACCTAGCACTTATTACAACATAACTTTTGTGAAGTGTACATGTATCACTGTATGGAATGCAAGCCTAGCTAGAGGTACATTCTCGAGTAATCAGAAAGCACTCACATTGTAGTCTAGGCGTTGTTAATCCACAGCAAAACTAAAAGTTGGGTCTATAATGTCAAGAGTTTGAGCCTGAGGGAACCTCTTCAATTTAACCCCATACACGACATTTAAATGAAAACATTACTCATGTCACCTAACAACAGTTCTGTCATGTATAAATAACTAAAATAACAAGTATAGTACACCTGCATAATGTAACTATTTGGGTGTCAGATAACAATGGAATGTGTTATGCAGTTATGCTACCAAATAGAAGTTCATAGTGTTTTATGGTTACTAGAGAATTGAGTGCCTATCAGAAAATAGATATTGTGTTACTTAACAAGCGAGTTGCAAACATAATTAAGTACTTAATCAGTTTTTGAGTAACTTAAGAGTTCAAATTCAAGATTTGTACCTAGCACTTAAGTATTACAACATTAACTTTTGTGAGGTGTGTATCACTGTATCGAATGCAAGCTAGAGGTACATTCTCTAGTAATCAGAAAGCACTCACATTGTAGTCTAGGTAGCCAGTAGGTACAACCTCTCTCCCCAGCACTAAAGCTTCTAACTGCACCCTCACTATGTAAATCAATTTAGATAACATTGCAATATAGTGACATCACAATGCTTACCCCCCTTGATTGGTTGTGGATTTTGAAATGAAAAAGGTTGATTGAATTAAAACTTTATCTTATCCTAAATAGATGAGAATCGTTCTTGGAACGGCTGACTTTCTCCTGTTTAACTGCACCCTCACTATGTAAATCAATTTAGATAACATTGCAATATAGTGACATCACAATGCTTACCCCCCTTGATTGGTTGTGGATACTGAAATGGAAAGGTTGATTGAATTAAAACTTTATCCTATCCTAAATAGATGAGAATCGTTCTTGGAACTGCTGACTTTCTCCTTTTCTGTCTTCCTTCTCTCTTCGATTCCGGGAAGACAAAATCGAGCGCCTAGTTAATGTGGAAGGTAGAGCGTCTGCCTTGTAAGCGCTAGGTCGCGGGTTCGATTCCCGCCCGGGGCGAATTTTATCCTAAACAGATAAGGTTCGTTCTCGGAACGGCTGGCTTTCTCCTATCCTGTCTTCCTTCTCTCTTCGCTT
>NW_007381235.1:0-15107 GCF_000475195.1 Diaphorina citri | reverse complement strand
TTTCTTTCTTTCTGCAGACATATTTATGCACAAGTGTAGACTGTAGTCTATGTCTTTGACCATCGACTATGTGTATTTCTAAGTATATGTTGCTGTAAATGTTAGAAATGGCACCCTCCGAAGTCAAATGTGGCCGTTTCAAGTTGGAATGAGTAGATATTGGAAAGTCTTACCAATCCCAGGATTATCAGGAATTGTACCATGCCCGAGGTTATTATCTCACTTAATTAAAGGAAGAAAATCATTTTTAAATAACTAGTCTCCTGGTCAAAGGTCAAAAAAATCACATGACAAGTTCCATTTTACAAATCCTTATATGACAAGGGATGCTTTACATGTCATTGGTATTTAGCCACTGATAACAAAGTTAATCCGAAGTTCCATTTTACAAATCCTTATATGACAAGGGATGCTATACTTTTACATGTCATTGGTATTTAGCCACTGATAACAAAGTTAATCCGTATGTATATGCCCTTGCACTTTGTTAATGCCGTTCTGCATGAACTTTGGTCAAGTGCATCGAAGTGATTCTCATATTGTCTTGGAAAATCATTCACTGTTGTCTGATATTGAACGAAATTTGCATGAAAATAAACTTACAATGTCAACTGTGTCGATTATTCAACTCACTGATAGCATATCATTGAAATTTTACAAGTGGCATAGAGTGAACCCCACCCCATCACGGTTTTCGGATAAGCATGATTATTTCCAGACCATCCACATTCAGTGTAATGGATGCTCAATAAGAACTGAATATGATATTCGTTCCATTTAATTTAAACGATTGTTACATTTTACACACAATTCTATTATGAGAGAGATTAATATGGAAGCTACTAAACCTAATAAACCAACACCAACATACTGTAAAATAAGGCAGCATCAACATAAGATTCCCAGGCCCCATTGATCCGTGAAAAAGTGTCGAAATTATTGTGAATATCTTTGATTCTACTAGTACATTAGGTATACTTTGGTATACCCATGGCCGAGTAGATTGCACTGACTAAATTTACACTAGGAAAATTAAAAAAAGTTGGCACCCAGCAGCTACTCAGATAACCCCAACATTTTTCTGCAATGAATTCAGAGGTTTGTAAAAGATCCCTGACCGCCAAGACACCTGCAGGCCGGGCCTGTCCTAGATGTTCTCAAGTTAGTCTTGAATGTTAAATGTGTACTTTTGGTTGAAGAAGCTACAGGAATACTGCTTGCTATGAGAGAAGTCAGAGAAGACACCCGACTATTATTATTATTTTAAGTATTTAGTATTTTAATAATCCATACCAAGCAAACGCGTTTACAGGGTTTTCACAATGTCTAGTTGATGTTGAATTGATACCGGATCTCGATTGCAGTTTTAGTTTTCATACTAAACTTCTAGGTGCTTAGACATTTAGGTGTTTGGTCCTCTATCTTCAACATTTTTCAGTGATTCCGATTTTATTACTTACCTATAAATTTAGAAGTCAACTTGTTTACACATAGTGCCCATAAATCATGCGGCGCGTATTATTTCTTGCTAAATTCATTTCTTTACAGAGGTATAGTTCCGTTCTTGCCAAATCTTACCTTTTACTCGTACGGGTTTATAGGACCTCGACGTTTTCCGTAAATCCTTAAAGCATCCCGTCGTGTCGTCTCTTTAAACCCGGTATTAAGTATTTAGTATTTTAATAATCCATACCAAGCAAACGCGTTTACAGGGTTTTCACAATGTCTAGTTGATGTTGAATTGATACCGGAAATCGATTGCAGTTTTAGTTTTCATACTAAACTTCTAGGTGCTTAGGCATTTAGGTGTTTAGAACTTATATTGGGAACAGTTCCATGAAAGGAACTGAACGGTTGGAACTTATTCCCTAAAGTGAACCGATCTTTGCCACCTCTACAATCGAGTTAAAACATGGAACTCATTTTGCTAGTTCAATTAAAAAAAAAAAAAATGATATTATTCGGGCAAGGTAAGATATACGGTTCTCCTGACTCAGATATGATTTGATATCCTGACGAGATAGAGGAACAAATATTTGGAAACATTCGTTTCATTTCACGTATAATTTAGTTTTTTTTTGCTATGCAATAAAACCGACCCAAATGGAATTGTTCTTGTACTTTTAACGGTTGGTTCCATTCCAAAATTAATATAGATACCTCATTCTCGAGTAGAACCAAGAGATTGGATGTTGTTCTGTTCAAAGTTCAAGGAAATGATCTTCATATTTTGTTGTTGCGTGTAATTTTGTTGTTGGTTTTTGATTTAATGAGTCTGAGGTAGGTACAGACAAAACAAATAATAGACATGAAAACTATGATTCTCTTGGTGAGTGTTTTTCTGAAGTTATAGCGAAGTCTAATGATGCTGCCATCATTGATGATAATGTAGGCTTGATGATGAGGAAACATTGAACCAGAGCAGCATAGAGCGCAAAATCTAATTCTTTTACAGCTATCACTATCATAGACATTATGAAGACTTTATTGCTATAAACAGTCGAGGAAAAAATATGTCCACTTCAAACATAAAGTACTTCACAGTGTTGTACGCATTTGCCAAATGTCTGACATGCCTTCAATCAACATTTGAATGATTTCAAAATAGAAATTCTACGGTCTAATGCTACATATCTTGGATCTTTGAAGTAGAACCCAAGAACCTTTATTCTATGTAGGACTCTGCTAGATCTCAGATCTCTTGGTGACTTGTGTGTACGCTAACTTGTACACACATTAGCTCTCTTAAGAAAAAGTTAGAAGGATTCCCAACGCTTTACACCCATGACTAACTAACAAGACGTTTGTAATGTTGAGTTCCCAAGTGAGTCCAGGGCCCAGGTATAACTCGGTGTGACATTGTCAAGTATTTTATTGACGTGACAACCCAGCTGTCATGTGATGAGGAACACTTGAGCAGGTTTATGAGACTCCAAGATTAGACTGCCAGGATTTCAGTTTCAGTCGTGGCGTGGATTGATTTCATAGAATCGTGACGAGTCTGTTTTTCCTACCATCCCAACCTAATTGACATGTTTAATTTAGATCCAAGTGATTTCCAAACTGAGACTCGATGGATTCTTCATCATCACGGAGTGTTCAATCATTAATTGAAAGTATTAATAATAATTTACAAAATCAGTAGAATATGAGCTTACAAATTCATTAAAATATGCTTCCAAACTAAATTGTCTGAATGGGACAAGGTGTGGCTCTTTCATTATTAGTCCCTGGACTTCCTTGGCATTGTTGTTCACAACTTGAGAGGCACTGAGTTGTCAAGTAGTGTGTCAAGTCGAGTGACGTGTTAATATTTGACTTGGTGTGTTAATTTGGATGTGATCAGTGGTTGTTTGTGATCTTGCCGCAAGTATATTGTCAACTTGTTGGCATACCGAATTTGCGTTGAAATTACTCGGGGACAACAAGTAAGAAATAGTAGACACAAAAAAGTCATTTTCTTCTTCAATACTCTAATTTCCATCCCGAAATTTAGTAGGATAGTAGGAATGATCGAAGAGTTAGCATTTACTTTTCATGTGGATCATTATGGAACCTAGCTCCCCCGGCATCGACTAAGTGGACAGGGACATCCTTAATATATTGAGGATATCCCACCGAGTTCTGTCCGAAAGAGGTTAGTAAAATAACTTGCAAAATAAAACAACCGATATGATCCAGATTCCAGTTGGAATAGTGTGTGCACGGTAACTTCCATCTAAATTCTAAACAATGCCTACGAACCAGAACATGTACAAGAAGCAAAAGAGGAGCCATAAAGAGTTTCAAATACAAAAATCTGGTGTGAACATCACACGACTTTCTATTACATTTGCGGAATACGTATTTGAAAAAAAAGAAACTAAGTCCCGAGCCTGAGCCGCCCACGGCGGCTGATTTTTGGTCGAAAATTTCCTATCTTAAAATACTCCCCGTGTAATGAGGGATCATTAAAAAGTGTCCAAAAATTGAACTTTTTTTTTTTTTTTTCGAAGTTCGAAGCAACATTGACTTTGGTTGATATCTGGATGGGTGACTGTCCGATTTTTACCAAATTGTTACAGTCGCGTCTTTGGACCATACCGGGATAGCATACCAAATTTCATCGCTTTACGACAAACGGTTCTTGAGATATTTTGTTCACAACCTTTTCAACATTTTCCACGAAATGAGGGTTAAGTAACAATTACTTTGGTTAATATCTGGATGGGTGACTGTCCGATTTTTACCAAATTGTTACAGTCGCGTTCTTGGACCATACCGGGATAGCATACCAAATTTCATCGCTTTACGACAAACCGTTCTTGAGATATTTTGTTCACAACCTTTTCAACATTTTCCACGAAATGAGGGTTAACTCTTTGAGGGGCAGAAAAAACACACTTTCTTTCACATTTCAAGGGCGGTGGTTAGTTTACTAACCACCGCCCTTGAAATGTGTATAATATAATTCTCTATCTATTTCTATGGGCAGTGGTTAGTTCATTGACCACCAGTTTTAGAGAGGGGTTTTGTTCTCTACGTAAAATTGAAATAATCAGTAACTTTGCTAGTAGTTTATCAAAATTTCGCTAGAGCTCTCTGAAAGGTTCCACAAGCTTGAAAATATCTGCCCCTACTGCGCTTTAAAAAGGTGGTCAGTACATTAACCACCGCCCTTGAAAGAGTTACAATAGGCAAAACCCCGAAGGACCTCGGATGGAGACCCGGGGCCAACAGGATGACCGAGTAACAATAATTCTCTGCATTCTTCTCATGTACACAATCCTTTTCGCGTAATATAGGGTGTAGATGTCCAACTGAGGCTGTTCAAATTTCAAGAAATACCAAGAAGAATGAATCCTGGAGGGAAACTTGATTTAAATAAAATTAATCAGTACATTATTATCATTGTCAAAGAGTACGAGTATGTACCTAATGTATTTCATTTGTTCATATTTTTACCTGAGTAAATATCAAGCTTTTTACGGGGGCCAACAGGATGACCGAGTAACAATAATTCTCTGCATTCTTCTCATGTACACAATCCTTTTCGCGTAATATAGGGTGTAGATGTCTAACTGAGGCTGTTCAAATTTCAAGAAATACCAAGAAGAATGAATCCTGGAGGGAAACTTGATTTAAATAAAATTATCAGTACATTATTATCATTGTCAAAGAGTACGAGTATGTACCTATGTATTTCATTTGTTCATATTTTTACCTGAGTAAATATCAAGCTTTTTACGTCATGATTTACCATTTTACTGATTTTACTCATTTCATTAGGTTCTTCCTTATCCCTAGGCTTTTGCAGCTTTGGCCCTTTCTTCCAAACACTATAATAATATGTTTCTCTTTGCTCATTTCATTAGGTTCTTCCTTATCCCTAGGCTTTTGCAGCTTTGGCCCTTTCTTCCAAACACTATAATAATATGTTTCTCTTTGTACCTATAATAGCTAACAAGTCCCCTGATTTCAATTACACCCAGTAAGATGGTACAGAAGGGGACAAAGTCTGAGCGAAGTATTCCAGCATATAACTATGTTAAAGACATTGTAGCAGTGCAGAATCTGCACTGATATGCCTTAGTGTAGGTATTTAGCTATTGGAACGACAGAGATATCAGGAGATTCAAATGAGGATAGAAGATATGGCTTTATTCCAGCATATAACTATGTTAAAGACATTGTAGCAGTGCAGAATCTGCACTGATATGCCTTAGTGTAGGTATTTAGCTATTGGAACGGCAGAGATATCAGGAGATTCAAATGAGGATAGAAGATATGGCTTGCAGTTGGAATAGTGTGTGCACGGTAACTTCCATCTAAACAATGCCTACGAACCAGAACATGTACAAGAAGCAAAAGAGGAGCCATAAAAAGTTTCAAATACAAAAATAACAAACATATTAAGACAAACTTTAAGGCATTCTCTAGTTTTATCATCATAATGATTTGACCTTGTCGTCTTGAAACTCATAAAATAATGTGTTCTTCCTTCTTTACAACTTCCTCTATGACATCAGCAAATCCATCCCTATTTTTGACTTGCAATTTGCTCTCTGCTATTGAGAACTTGAAAAGTACACGTAGGTATTTATATCACACAGGTTTCATTGTAAACTAAATGATAATATTTTTTATCAAAATATTTGGTGATATTCTTATTTCTCATTTGTTTTCTGAACATGCATAATATTTGCCTTGAAAATTGCTTTACCGCCGTTTTCCCTAGCAATGAAATAACTGCACCATTTCACGAGTCTAATGTAGAGAGGATTCTGCAGAAACAAAAGTTTTTCTACTTGGCAAATTTTGCGAATCCTCCATTCAAGTGAATAAAACTAACGCAACCTATTTTGTTACTGCAAATAGGAATTTTTTGGACACTTTTGGTGAAAATTGCTTTACCGCCGTTTTCCCTAGCAATGAAATAACTGCACCATTTCACGAGTCTAATGTAGAGAGGATTCTGCAGAAACAATAGTTTTTCTACTTGGCAAATTTTGCGAATCCTCCATTCAAGTGAATAAAACTAACGTAACCTATTTTGTTACTGCAAATAGGAATTTTTTGGACACTTTTGCTTCCTAGTACAACTTGTATTGTCTAGTTTTCTTTTGGTAGGAAGTTTTTTTGTAACTGTCCAATTACCACTTTCTGAACTTTGAGAAATCAAGTACACGTAGGTATTTATATCACACAGGTTTCATTGTAAACTAAATGATAATATTTTTTATCAAAATATTTGGTGATATTCTTATTACTCATTTGTTTTCTGAACATGCATATATAATATTTGCCCAGTAATCTTGATATATACGTAGGTAATGTTTGATAACAATAGATACATATTATGCTTATGATTTCTTCTTAATACGATATGTATAAATAATGTAAAATGACGTATTACATCATACGTTTGATATATTCCTAGTACAACTTGTATTGTCTAGTTTTCTTTTGGTAGGAAGTTTTTTTGTAACTGTCCAATTACCACTTTCTGAACTTTGAGAAAAATATTTGCCTATGTCCATTGTCCAACAACAGCTCCACAGTATCCATTTCTTTACAGTGTTTATCTTTTTCGCTCACCCTCCTTTGTTCTCATGGGGGGCACTGACTATGAAGAAGTTGATAGCAAATCTTCAATCATACATTTTATATGGCGATATCAATCCCATCGATAAGAGCTTTAGATTTTAATTAGAAGAGCACCATTTTAATATCAAATGATACCTGCTTTTTTTCTTTAATTAAAAAATTTGTTGCAATAAATAAATTACTTCTTCCTCTTCTTTTTCATTTTCCTCCATGTTTTGATTTATGAGAATTTTAAAAGTACTTTTATGTTCTACAGGGTTATCATGAAACCTTCCTAGTTGGGTTACAGATTATTCTTTTGTTGTGTTGACGAAGTATTAGGAGCTAAAACTTGGGTTCTTTGGTCTTTTTTTAACCAGATTTTTCAGACCATGTAAAATTACTGATGACTTGGCTAAAATGTCTATCCTAGTACAACCAGCTTTATTATTTCTAGGCTTCTGATGTGGATTCTATCGTACGGTCTATACTCCATGTATACTAGTATAGGTCAAGAAAGACTTGTACCTACATACTATCGAGGAATATTAGATAAATGCATAATATTTTTCATTGTATATCTTGGGGATTAACAATATTAACTGTTCTACAGGGTTATCATGAAACCTTCCTAGTTGGGTTACAGATTATTCTTTTGTTGTGTTGACGAAGTATTAGGAGCTAAAACTTGAATAGTCCATTGCGGTGCTGGGCTCTTCGTTTTTGATATGCTTTTCCTATTTTACCTTTAACAACTGTAAACTAATTTCACTCATTAATTCCTCCGATTTCTGCATTACTCTTTTAAACACTGTCTGAGTGGCTGATCAAGCTTTTTCCAGTCCTAAGAGAGTGTTAGCTCGAGAGTTGAGGTTAGTCCGTCCATTGCGGTGCTGGGCTCTTCGTTTTTGATATGCTTTTCCTATTTTACCTTTAACAACTGTAAACTAATTTCACTCATTAATTCCCCCGATTTCTGCATTACTCTTATAAACACTGTCTGAGTGGCTGATCTAGCTTTTTCTAGTCCTAAGAGAGTGTCAGCTCGAGAGTTGAGGTTAGTCTTCAGTATTACACAAAAAATCAAGAATGATGCTCCCAGGCTTCGGAACACCCTCTCTTTAACGAGTTTAGTTCAACTATGAAATCACTAGTGCGGTATTACACAAAAAATCAAGAATGATGCTCCCAGGCTTCGGAACACCCTCTCTTTAACGAGTTTAGTTCAACTATGAAATCACTAGTGTAATACCCTGTTGTTGCTATTACATTGCAATATGTATGTATCTATATCTCAAGTTACTTGAAGCTCATATCTTCATATTATATTATGTAGGCATAATAGATACTATTTTATACGAACCTCCAACCAGCATTCTATGCCATTTATGCCAATGTATTCTACGGTGCATAAGTAATGCCTGATGGTCTAATGTTTTCATATTATGAATTCAATGCACATGTATGATTTGTCAATAAATTTTCGAGTGCCTCAATCAATGTAATTGAAAATAAAGATGGAGATTATGTTTTCACCCACAGACGGTGGGTAAAACAAAATAACTTTAGTTTTGGTTCAATCACCGTTGAAGAGGGAAGGAGAAAAAGAGCTTCTGTAAATGAAAATTGCTTTACCGCCGTTTTCCCTATAGGGATGAAATAACTGCACCATTTCACGAGTCTAATGTAGAGAGGATTCTATCATATCCTTGGTCTTTTTTTAACCAGATTTTTCAGACCATGTAAAATTACTGATGACTTGGCTAAAATGTCTATCCTAGTACAACCATCAGCTTTATTCTTTCTAGGCTTATGATGTCGATTCTATCGTACGGTCTATACTCCATGTATACTAGTATAGGTCAAGAAAGACTTGTACCTACATACTATCGAGGAATATTAGATAAATGCATAATATTTTTCATTGTATATCTTGGGGATTAATATTATGAATTCAATGCACATGTATGATTTGTCAATAAATTTTCGAGTGCCTCAATCAATGTAATTGAAAATAAAGATGGAGATTATGTGTTCACCCACAGACGGTGAGTAAAACAAAATAACTTTAGTTTTGGTTCAATCATCGTTGAAGAGGGAATTCATATTATGAATTCAATGCACATGTATGATTTGTCAATAAATTTTCGAGTGCCTCAATCAATGTAATTGAAAATAAAGATGGAGATCATGTGTTCACCCACAGACGGTGGGTAAAACAAAATAACTTTAGTTTTGGTTCAATCACCGTTGATAAGGAAGTTTTGATTTTATAAACAAAGGTTGCAGGACGTCATCATCAAATCATCATTATGCTCAAGATGGTTTCTGCTAGAGTAACCGATTGGAATCTTTCTTTACCTACAAGATGGGAACTGGTTTCAACCCCTTTGCTTCGTGCTGCGTTGTCATGTCATGCCATGCCACAGATTTGTACAGTGTGGCTGTGAAATCTCTTTGCATCCATGTTGTTATCTGGTACTAATACTCGTTGAATGTATTCTGGTTTGTCATTCGGTTCTGTGCATATATTTCCACGATATTTCCAAGAGGACAGTAGGTACACATTTTATATCAGTATGAAACTCTTTTGGATTTTCCTTTTTTCTTCAAGTCACGTTTCCACATTAGATTTCGTCAAGCTTCTTAAACGCCTTCTTGTATAATTTCAATTATTCTATTAGGACGATATGATAATCATATTACTATTATTACCTATGTGTAATCAGTTTTCTTAGGGTAACCTGGGCCTATTTCTTTATCCGTTGGAAATAAATCTCTTTGCATCCATGTTGTTATCTGGTACTAATACTCGTTGAATGTATTCTGGTTTGTCATTCGGTTCTGTGCATATATTTCCAAGAGGACAGTAGGTACACATTTTATATCAGTATGAAACTCTTTTGGTTTTTTCTTTTTTCAAGTCACGTTTCCACATTAGATTTCGTCAAGCATCTTAAACGCCTTCTTGTATAATTTCAATTATTCAATTAGGACGATATGATAATCATATTATTATTATTATTACCTATGTGTAATCAGTTTTCTTAGGGTAACCTGGGCCTATTTCTTTATCCGTTGGAAAAATGTATTAGTTCATATTTTTTGGCACTGAGCCAAGGAGATAAATTTTCACTGTAAGTAAATCATCAAACACGAAAAAATATAAAAAGGATATTTTTTATTTTTAGACGAAGCCATGACAGAATTGGAAAACTTTATCCGAAACAACAACCTGTTTCCAAACAATTATGCAAATTTCGGCAGTCCTAAAAAGAGTCGACTTGACTTTAATAAATGTCACATCTGAACAACTAAATGATCACCTTTTTGTAACAACCAAGAATAATAAAGAATAAAATTGATTCTACTTAAATTACATTTCAAACAATAATATATGTAAAAATAATCGATGATAATTATTAAATTTGTCAAAATAAATGACTTCGCCCAGGAATACATGCAGAAATATATTTCCCTTAAAACTAAACTTTGAAAAAGAGGAGAGAAAAAATTTACACATTTTACTTTATGAAATTAATTACAACACAGTATCTACATAAATGTCTGTAGATAATACTTATTCCTTCATTGATGAACATGGAGTGTGAGAAGTGAACATTTTTCAAAATAAAAACTAGTTCTCTCAAAAACATTCGTAGATAGATGAGACACATTTCTATATTCGTTATCTTTTATGTATCATCTTCCAATTTTAGAATAAAGAGGAGAGAAAAAATTTACACATTTTACTTTATGAAATTAATTACAACACAGTATCTACATAAATGTCTGTAGATAATACTTATTACTTCATTGATGAACATGGAGTGTGAGAAGTGAACATTTTTTGAAAAAGAGGAGAGAAAAAATTTACACATTTTACTTTATGAAATTAATTACAACACAGTATCTACATAAATGTCTGTAGATAATATTACTTCATTGATGAACATGGAGTGTGAGAAGTGAACATTTTTCAAAATTAAATTAAAACTAGTTCAAAATTAAAACTAGTTCTCTCAAAAACATTCGTAGATAGATGAGACACATTTCTATATTCGTTATCTTTTATGTATCATCTTCCAATTTTAGAATATGAATTTTATCAATCTCATATAAAATGGATGTTTTAATTTGATCACAAATATCACCTATCGTTCGTTATGCATCGTTTGTTACTCACTCTGAAGAGCTTTCAGTGTGTTGGCCTCTCTCAAATCTTCATCACGTTTCATGTCAAATTTTCACATCTCTGCCACAATTTTAACACATAAAATACATTAAGATAAAACAAAGCCCATGATGCAAATGTTTAATCATGATAAACTGCGCATGCGCACATTAGGTACTTTGATCAAACACCATTCGGAGTGCAGAATGCGAACTTAAAACTAAACTTTGAAAAAGAGGAGAGAAAAAATTTACACATTTTACTTTATGAAATTAATTACAACACAGTATCTACATAAATGTTTGTAGATAATATTACTTCATTGATGAACATGGAGTGTGAGAAGTGAACATTTTTTAAAATTAAAACTAGTTCTCTCAAAAACATTCGTAGATAGATGAGACACATTTCTATATTCGTTATCTCTTGTGTATCATCTTCCAATTTTAGAACATGAATTTTATCAATCTCATATAAAATGGATGTTTTAATTTGATCACAAATATCACCTATCGTTCGTTATGCATCGTTTGTTACTCACTCTGAAGAGCTTTCAGTGTGTTGGCCTCTCTCTCTCTCAAATCTTCATCACGTTTCATGTCAAATTTTCACGTCTCTGCCACAATTTCAACACATAAAATACATTAAGATAAAACAAAGCCCATGATGCAAATGTTTAATCATGATAAACTGCGCACATTAGGTACTTTGATCAAACACCATTCGGAGTGCAGAATGCGAAATTTTTTGCAGGATATTTTCGTATCAATATTATTTATGTCGTCTAACTTTGATTTATGAAGGCAATATAAAGATCTCAGAAGGAAAGTACTTTTCCTCAGTGAGGCTCAGTTCCAAGGATATGGGCGTGTCTTACAGACTTGTACTTTACATTATACTTGTCTTAGTTCATTTTACCACCTAATTCTTTCCCAATTTTTTTTAGCTAAATTCCCTTTAAGGGTGATCAATTCATTTTTCCAAACTAATTTCTTTTCTCTCTCTCTCCAGTGCAGTCACCTACCTACCTACCTATTGTTACCAAGATGTTGGTTTGTTGAGTTGTTCTACCTACCTGGCAGGCTCTATCTGTTTTCTTTGTTTGAAAATTCTGTAGTGTTCCCTGATTTTTGTGCTTTTTGTGTTAATGAAAGTTGCTGTTGAAAGTTGAAACCAATGTAAGTACCCGTACCATATTTCAATTTGTTTTTCATTTGAAACCAAAGTTCATATTTCAAGTTCCTTTGTTCACCTTCATGAAATTGCATTAGGCTTGGTGATTTCTTGTCACTGCAGGTGAAAACCAGTGCCTTAGGCCATGATGCAAATGTTTAATCATGATAAACTGCGCACATTAGGTACTTTGATCAAACACTATTCGGAGTGCAGAATGCGAACTTTTTTGCAGGATATTTTCCTATCAATATTATTTATGTCGTCTAACTTTGATTTATGAAGGCAATATAAAGATCTCAGAAGGAAAGTACTTTTCCTCAGTGAGGCTCAGTTCCAAGGATATGGGCGTGTCTTACAGACTCGTACTTTACATTATACTAACTTGTCTTAGTTCATTTTACCACCTAATTCTTTCCCAAATTTTTTAGCTAAATTCCCTTTAAGGTCTCTCCAGTGCCCAGCTTTAACGAAAGCCAAGCCCATGATTTGTACAAAAGATTTCTTACGGATGATATGACATTTGTGTCAGGTGGCCATTGTTATACCCCAACAGGTTTTCTTGACTTTAGTTGGAAGAACAATCTTCACCTCTTGGGGTGGTCTTTTACATTGTCAAGGTGTACTATCTGTTATCATAACTGATGCTTTGTGATCACATCTCAGCATTTCTTAACTTCTTTTGCACGACCTTTGAGCATTTTCTTATCAATTTCAATTTTGTTTATTTAGACATTTAATAGTAATTTGCTGATTAGTTTGATAAGACAATAAATTTATGAGATAAAGTCGGATTATAAGAAGACCATTCCGATATTTATACCTAGGTATGTACTTAATTACCTTTGCTCTGCGCAACCTCTGTGATGGCATTGATGATATCAAAAATCAGACCTAGAATAGAACGTAGATGTACTTACCTTAATTTACAACTGTTATGTTAATAGGAAAGAAGAAATAAATCACTTCAAATTTACTGTCATGTCATTAAAAGAGGTGAAGATAAACACTGACGTGTTGAAACGTATGGCGTATTGCCTGCGCTAAATATAGACAGGTACTTTACTGTTGAAGGGGATTATAGCCATTTCAATGCACAATAGATTGATGTCGATTACATTGGATTGGAAATCAATTAATCTCCCATTTTATTAGCTCAGAAATGAACTACTATTTCTTCTACTGGCATCGGTGCTGTTTCTTGATGCCTATTACAGAACTGCACTAAGGTTATCCTGCACATTATACATACTGGGTCACGCATGCTAGTACGTGCAGAAATGCACAAGTCGAGCAAAATGAGTGAAGAAATGTGCAAGTATAGCAATCTACGTGAATAAATGTAAAGTGGTTGATAGGAATTCAGTTCATAAAGTGCTCTTTGAACTTGTTCAGATAAATCGAAATATGTACCTACCTACATATTATAGTTCTGTTCTGTGCAAATTCTCAAAAAAGAAATAAAGCAAGAAACTGACGCCAATTCATATTAAATAAAAAGAATCATTGATATTTGGAAAAGATACAACATTTTTGTAAATAAATTAGTAGGATTCAACCTAATACTCGTAGGTCATCTGCATATTTATAATCATAATCACCCTGTAGTAATCTTGATTAGTAGGAAGGATTCAACCTAATACTCGTAGGTCATCTGCATATTTATAATCATAATCACCCTGTAGTAATCTTGATATATACGTATGTAATGTTTGATAACAATACATATTATGGTTATGATTTCTTCTTAATACGATATGTATAAATAATGTAAAATGACGTATTACATCATGCGTTTGATATATTCCTAGTACAACTTGTATTGTCTAGTTTTCTTTTGGTAGTGTCCATTTTGGTGGGGGGAATGTTTGTGAACGCGCCCTTAAAATTTGAATTCCCTCCTTGTCCTAAATCACATCCTGCCCACGGGTGTCGCTTCAATCGCGCGAGTCAGCTGATTTCAAACAAATATAAACAAGACGCCGGCTGGTTCGAAAAATCTGAGTGCTTCGCTTCGCCATTGTTCGTTCTTCGTCTTATCAACCAACATCAACGCTCAACCAAAATCATACCTACCGGTCGGACTCGGAATTTTCTAACTGAATTATCTGAAGTGTTCTCCTCTACCTACCCAAAAGTAAAAGTTTAAAGGTAAGACACCCCGGGCTTCTCCATTTGGTCCTTTCGGGAATCCGGATATCTAGGCCTTCAGCCTTTTTCCTTGAAGTTTTCCTTTGACTTTTGCTCTACACACTTGTTGAGGGGAACAAACCTACCATCAAATTTTGAACCTTTTGTTTGAGTACTTGCCAGTGTTTTTTCATTTTGTAAGTTTAAACTAAATCACCTACCTAATTTGTTTTTACTCTGTTTTGCATGCTTTGGTCCACATTCAAGGCGAGATTGCAAGTCTCGATTCTCCTGCCGCACCTGTCAGTCTCGCAACCACCATACCCGCTTTGGTCCACATTCAAGGCGAGATTGCAAGTCTCGATTCTCCTGCCGCACCTGTCAGTCTCGCAACCACCACACCTTGCTTCATCATGAGAAGTCTGATCCAGAATCTCCTGGAACCAGCCATTCAAGTGTGCCAATACCTCCTGCTAGTTTGTCATGTACCTCCACAGCTACACCAAATAGTCAAGTTCTATTAGGTACTGCCCTTGTCCGCATTTGTGATGCCTATGGTAAGGGA
>NW_007381234.1:11012-15111 GCF_000475195.1 Diaphorina citri | reverse complement strand
GTAAAAGAAAGTAGTCAATATTTTCATCACTTCAACTCAACCTAATAAAAAGGAATTTTAACAGTAAAAGCAATTTTAATTTAAATGCTTGTCACAAAATATGTCGTTCCCCACTTCACGACTAAGTAACAAATTGTATGAATGCCGCGTAACTATTTGAGTATGCAATGTGCAACACACAAAGAATTGGTGGAGATGTCGTAAACACCTATACTTTCTTATCATTATCACTTAGGTATTATTTGTAAAGGACTTCATCATTCCTAAAACACCATTGGAATGGGAAGAAGGCCTTTTCAAACATTTCTGAAATACCTAAGGGTACCATAAAAACACCTGATTTTAAAACGTGTCCAATACCCAGTCTAAAAAGTTGTGAATATTAAATAATTACCTCAATTGAAAAGCACTGCATATTACTTTGTTCAATTCGAGTTTGATGGGAAAAAATCTTCGCTGCCATGGAAGAAAGAGGTTGGGTTACCATCATTAACTTTCATGTTTCGTATCGTTTTATGCGAGAAAAATTGCGCGCTAGGTAAGTGCTGACTAAAGATTACTTCTCGTGTGATATTTGCTAGTTTACAGGGTTCTGAGAGTGTAGTGATGTTATTCAAGAAATAGACCTCTAACCTTCACTCTATTTATAATAATAATAATAAAAAAATATAAAGCTAAAGTTATTCGCAGGGTATTAACATAATACGAATAATAAGTATTTATTTATAATATAAACTTTTTTTATTCCCACTTTTGAGGCTAATCTGTTATCAGTTTTAAAATATTTAAAAATAACAGACAAGACCGAAAGTAAACATTGAATTGCCATTGTTTTAATACAATTATATCTCAGTCGAACAGTTCTCCAGTCTACAAAAGGCAGGATTATTGGCGACAAAAATTAATTTATAAACCTATGCACAAATCACAAAATAATGACTCTCCTTGTACAAAAGTCAACAAGTCTTACAATCAAGTAAAAAAAAATAAACAAAAAAAAAAGAAGTAGGTAACTTTAATGGAAACTTCAAACTTGTATACCTATGTATCTTCGGTAAATTTACAATAGGTACTAATATTATCCTTCTGTCTTTTTTTTATTTATTTATTCTATTCCATTTTTCTAATCTTTTTTTTTTCTAATGTCGGCTATTGAGCTGTCAAAACCGGTTGGGTGGAAGAGCTCACTAAGTGAGAATCCTGCCTCTTAGCCTTAAAAAATATTATAATATGCTCTATTTCAAGATCGAAAGCAAACGTAGGTATTTAGTCGAAATTAGAATTCGACAGCAAAAATGTTCTTCCCTTTTCAACATCAAATTTTGATTTGGATGAAAGTTTGGTACGTACTTGTAAAATGTCAAACGTACAAAAACGTGAGGTTGATATCAATCTGCAATAATTGCATTCAAACTGCTGTGATCATAAATTGAAGCCAAATATAACCATGCTCTACACAAAATTTGTATCTGATACTGTTTTAATTATTTCGATTCAAACACCCACGATTTAAGTGTCAGCCCACACGTGTATTGAAAAGTACCTCAGGTTTTTGTATTTAATACAAAATACCGAGAGGTATTCAAATTTTGAATAAAACACAGTTTTTTTTCTGTTTTGCTGATAAAGGTAAAAATATAAAAATTAACGATCAGAAATAGTGATGAAAAAAAGCTTAGGTACGAGAGCTTTCTCAATTAGTTCCTCACTTCCAATTATAAATTTCAACGAAGCAAATTAGGTAGGTACCTTGGAAACCAATAATATTGAACCCTATTATTTTATAATAGTAGGTACCTATCTACCTACACAGGTATCAATTTTAGTGCGGCACCCTCAGAAGTATCTATTGTATGAAGCATATTGCATATACACATAGAAACCAGGTGTTCACACAAATAGTACCTACCTACTTGAATTTAACAGTTTATTTTTGTCCGAAGCAAATTAGGTAGGTACCTTGGAAACCAATAATATTGAACCCTATTATTTTATAATAGTAGGTACCTATCTACCTACACAGGTACATCAATTTTAGTGCGGCACCCTCAGAAGTATCTATTGTATGAAGCATATTGGCATATACACATAGAAACCAGGTGTTCACACAAATAGTACCTACTTGAATTTAACAGTTTATTTTTGTTCTATTCATCAGTTTTAGAAAGCACCTTTTTTGTGATTCTGGGTAGGAAGGAATAATTCCTTTAAGCTCCAGTTCTGGTTTACAGTTTGTAACAAAAGCATAGACCCACTATGCAAATAAAAACGAATTCTGTACGAATAAATTTGCATCATGTTTAGTGTTTTATGAAAAATGTGAAAAAAGTAGGAAGGAATAATTCCTTTAAGCTCCAGTTCTGGTTTACAGTTTGTAACAAAAGCATAGACCCACTATGCAAATAAAAACGAATTCAGTACGAATAAATTTGCATCATGTTTAGTGTTTTATGAAAAATGTGAAAAATTTGAGTAAATCAGCTTATATTTTATTGATTGTATAAAACTTTTTCTATTTTCTTTTTCGAAATAGATTAGTTTATTATTATATTAAAACCAGGGAACTTTCACGAGTAAGCAGATTAAAAGCCTTTTAATCTTTTGAAAATTTTGAGAGAAAACACTTGCTGCCTTTGAAAGCATACTTTGAAACGATGGTCTCTGACGCTTTGGTCAAATATGCTTTTTGTGAGTGGGTAGGAACATGCCTCTTTCTTTTCTCCATGTAATTACCTGTTGATAGAGTTTTTCCCTCTTACAATTCCAAAAGACCGTTTTGTATTGTTTCTATGAGCACAGTGATAATAAAATTGGAGTAAAAATTGAATTGAATTATTTATTGATGATGAATTGGAAAGCCTCAATTTTTATTGATATTTTGGATATCACAGTAAGATTGCCTCCTTAAATAATTCGTTCATTTCTACAATTTTTCGTTTTACACTGGTAATGCCGTCACTTGTCGCTACTCATGTTACTCAATTGTCCTCACGAGACGGAGTGCACCCCGTATTCCAAGATTTCCAAGCGCAGAGCTGAATTAAACTTCGACACCGTCGGGAATCGACTTCGAGTCTTCCGGTGAAGCTTAGTGTGATACCCGGGCTATTGATGTAGGTAAAGAAAGTTTAGCCAAGTGGAAAAGGAAAGAGAGAGAGAGGGAGGGAGAGAAAGAAAGAGAGAGAGAGGGAGGAAGAGAAAGAAAGAGAGAGAGAGAGGGAGAGAAAGAAAGAGAGAGAGAAAGAGAGAGAGATAGACAGGGAGAGAGAGAGAGAGAGAGAGAGGAAGAAGAAGAGAAGGAGAAAGAGAGAAAGAGAAAGAGAGAGAGATAGACAGGGAGAGAGAGAGAGAGAGAGAGGAAGAGGAAGAGAAAGATAGACAAGGAGAGAGAGAGGAAGAGGAAGAGGAAGAGGAAGAGAAAGATAGACAAGAGGGAGAGAGAGAGAGAGAGAGAGAGGAAGAAGAAGAGAAGGAGAAAGAGAGAAAGAGAAAGAGAGAGAGATAGACAGGGAGAGAGAGGAAGAGGAAGAGAAAGATAGACAAGGAGAGAGAGAGGAAGAGGAAGAGAAAGATAGACAAGGAGAGAGAGAGAGAGGAAGCAGAGGGGGGAAAGAGAGGGAGAGAAAAAGCAAGAGATAGAAAGGAGAGAGGAATGAAAAGGGAGGGAAAAAGAGGAAGCAGCGTAGAAAAAAGAGAGAGAGAGAGAAGGGAGAGGAAGGGGGTAATAGAGAAAAAGGAAGGGGGAAGGAGAGAGGAATGAGCGTATCCTGTTATTCCTGTTTGATAGGTACTCGTACTAAAAATATTGTTTGACTTTCATAACGGGCAGAATAAATTTATTATGTGCCTGATAAAAAAAAGAGAATCTTTGCGTTTATGCCAAAAATAAAACAAAACTTTTAGTCATGTTGTTTTTGGCCGATGTCCAGACCAGCATTTCTTTTTTTTTTTTAATAGGCAATCAAAAATACCTTATGTACCTATGATAATAATCGTGCTTATGATACGAGTAATAGTGTTTATTTATACGGAACAGCTACTCAATATTGTTCTCACGAGGCTGAGTGCACCCCAAACTCCAAGCACAGAGCCGAAAAAA
>NW_007381234.1:7584-10774 GCF_000475195.1 Diaphorina citri | reverse complement strand
TTTTTTTTTTTTTTTTTTTTTTTTACAAAAAAAACCATCATCATTTTAATGATAAATAAGCAATATGAAATTGGATGGGTAAATAGATAACAAACTATGTACCTCTTCTTTTATCTCATTTTCCAAGTGTTGTATCTTCATTTCGAACTTTTTCTTTGAATGATTTATAGAAAAAAGAAAGAGAAAAGAAGAAGAAGAAGAAGAAGAAGAAGAAGAAGAAGAAGTAGAAGAAAAAACACGTGTTTGACAAAAGAAAATGAAACATATAATTTCCTCTACAAGAAAGAAGGGAAGGCGTACTTATATTACTTTGTTTCTTTTTGTCAGAAATTTCTTATGGTTCCTTTTTTGCCGGCTGACCATTTTTCTTTTTGTCTGAAGGAAAACAATGTAAAATGAGCAATATGTGCATTCAACAGTGTCTGTGCAAAGTGTTTGGTGTCTACTCGTATGTTGTTTAGTGTATATGAATGAACACAATTCGGACAGACAAACGTAACACTCACATACTGTTTTATACCTACACTCGTAAATATCTAGTGATGCTAAATATCTCGTCTCGAAATTCAAGAGACGAGAAATAATTCAAGAAAGAGAGAGAGAGAGAGAGAGAGAGAGAGACGGGAGGACGAGACGAAAAAATGATATGGGTCAGTCCTCGTTTCGTCTCGCATGCATCATTCCAAAGAATCTACAGTATCCTGTTTCTACTAATTTCTACTAAATCCTATCCATTTCGACTAAATTCTATTAAACTATGCCTTTTCTGCGAATTTCTATTCAATTCTAGGTAGGTATTCTAATTTGTTTCCACCTCAACCGTTTGTTTCTAATATTCCAACATTGTTTCTAATCTAACCAATTTGTTTCCACGGTTTGTTTCTAACTAATGCACCGTTTCTATTCTAACTAACTTGTTTATTTGTTTCGTTTTTCAGCTGAAATGAACGGAAGGCATCGTCGAGCTACCATTGGAACCGCGAATTCCACAACCGAATCTCAAATTTTATCGCGGCGGAAAGCGGCCAAAATGTTGGTGGTAGTTGTGTCTATGTTTGCAGCCTGCTATTTCCCTGTTCATCTGCTCAGTATTGTCAGGTAGTATTAATAGATAGAGTGTTTGGAAACATCGGTGCTCTATTTCTTACCTTTATATTTTGGTTCGATACTAATTGACTTTTACCTCGTCTATATTAACTATTTGTAGACTTTTTCAAAGAAACAAATAAAAGTCAACAAGTATCCAACCAAAAGAAAGAAAGCCTAAAACAATCCCCCCTGACACCTTTTAGAAAGCTAAAAAATGTCCGGGACTACAATTCCTCTAAGGTTAGGTATTTTTAAAATTTTGATTATAATTCAGCCAATTAGTCCTGCCAATAAACTTGTTTAAACTCAGACTGTGGTCCCAGGAAAGATTTCTCAAAGGCCATCAACATGAAAGATTTCTCAAAGGAATAATTCCGTTGTTGGTTGTATTATTTAAACAAGAATATTGTTATTATACGTTTATGTGTTTTTGTCGAGGAAACTGTTACGTATTACGATGAAATGTAGAGTAGGTATCGTATTCCTTAACCAAATTTATATAGGTTTCTCAAAGGAATAATTCCGTTGTTGGTTGTATTATTTAAACAAGAATATTGTTATTATACGTTTATGTGTTTTTGTCGAGGAAACTGCTACGTATTACGATGAAATGTAGAGTAGGTATCGTATTCCTTAACCATATTTTATATAGGACTTTAGGGAACGGAACAAGAATTCCCTAATGAGGTTCTAAAGCTTATCCTTAAATTTCTCCGTTTTCCTAACTTATTCAATTGAAATTCTTTTTTGTCCGAAAAAAGGAAATGATCAAACCGTTTTGTCTTGTTCTGTGTGTTTTTGAAATACTTATTCCGATTTCTATTCTAGTTTACAAGGTGCGATTTTTTTTTTTTACATAACTACTACTATCACTTGTGTGAAAAATTCTAAAGGTTTATAGTACCTAACTAGTGGTTGACCCGTCCTTTGTACGGGATCAGCGTGGCATAAGAGTCATAACTTTGAGGTGCTGCCATTATTATAACTATTATTATTATTAGAAAACTTAGAATTTATGAGATACCTAATTGTTGGTAGGTAGCACTTAGGATCATCTTAATTCTCTCTGATATCCATGTATATCCTATTAGGTTCCTAGAGCAAGCTTACATAGGATAAAAGTTTATGTTACAATAGATAAAAGAATGCAATTTTAAGATTGCACATTGGAAGTACCTAAGTACTTTTATTACACAATCTGCAATCTGACTATTTATTTGAATCCAATATTATTATTATTTTAAGGAGAAGAAAAAAGAACAGAAGAAGAAGAAGAAGAAGAAGAAAGAAAACCGTTTTGAAAGCCATAAAATCCCCAAGAACGGAATAATAACTTACTGTATTGAAGATTTTTCTCTTCGAATTTTTATAGAAAATATTTTCATTTTTTTTTTTTTAACGTTTTTATATTTCACGGAATATTGTTCACACTTTTTTATGGCTTTCATCGGTATGACGGAAGACTGGAAATATCACATAGGTACAATAGTACGATAGATAGGAGATTTCATGGAGTTTTCTATACAAAACGTCTGGTTTGTTTTATGAAAAATGTGATAAATACACGAGTATGTACCTAGTATGTATTTTCCTCTTTTTTTTCTATTATTACCTACATTATCAATAATTCAATCTCATTTCAAACACTGATACCTACTTTTCTACTTACACGTGGGGATATCAGATTTATGTATATGAAGACTGCAACGATGGTGTACTTAAACCAAAGCACTCATAGTATTTCTAATCATAAATGTGTGCTAAGTGACACTAGACTACCAATATGAGTATTAGGGGAATAAATTTCGTCGTATAATATTACCATTTTGGATATACTTAGACGACCGTGACAGTGAGCATGAAAATAAAACACGTGCTGGAACTAAAACTGTTTTTACTTTCTATTACCCTTACGTATAGGGAACCTATACAAGGTAATGAGAAAGTATTGCAATCGGTCCAAATTTTTTGTTTTGTTTTTGCTTGTTTGTTTATTTTTTTTTTTTTTTGAGGTTTTGATAGTTTTTCCCTCTTACAATTCCAAAAGACCGTTTTGTATTGTTTCTATGAGCACAGTGATAATAAAATTGGAGTAAAAATT
>NW_007381234.1:0-7252 GCF_000475195.1 Diaphorina citri | reverse complement strand
ACAGAGAGAGAGAGAGAGAGAGAGAGAGGAAGAAGAAGAGAAGGAGAAAGAGAGAAAGAGAAAGAGAGAGAGATAGACAGGGAGAGAGAGGAAGAGGAAGAGAAAGATAGACAAGGAGAGAGAGAGGAAGAGGAAGAGAAAGATAGACAAGGAGAGAGAGAGGAAGAGGAAGAGAAAGATAGACAAGGAGAGAGAGAGGAAGAGGAAGAGAAAGATAGACAAGGAGAGAGAGAGGAAGAGGAAGAGAAAGATAGACAAGGAGAGAGAGAGGAAGAGGAAGAGAAAGATAGACAAGGAGAGAGAGAGGAAGAGGAAGAGAAAGATAGACAAGGAGAGAGAGAGGAAGAGGAAGAGAAAGATAGACAAGGAGAGAGAGAGAGAGGAAGCAGAGGGGGGAAAGAGAGGGAGAGAGAAAGCAAGAGATAGAAAGGAGAGAGGAATGAAAAGGGAGGGAAAAAGAGGAAGCAGCGTAGAAAAAGAGAGGGAATGAGAGAAAGAGAGAGAGAGAGCAGGAGGGAGAAGGGAGAGGAAGGGGGTAATAGAGAAAAAGGAAGGGGGAAGGAGAGAGGAATGAGCGTATCCTGTTATTCCTGTTTGATAGGTACTCGTACTAAAAATATTGTTTGACTTTCATAACGGGCAGAATAAATTTATTATGTGCCTGATAAAAAAAGAGAATCCTTGCGTTTATGCCAAAAATAAAACAAAAGTTTTAGTCATGTTGTTTTTGGCCGATGTCCAGACCAGCATTTTTTTTTTAAATAGGCAATCAAAAATACCTTATGTACCTATGATAATAATCGTGCTTATGATACGAGTAATGGTGTTTATTTATACGGAACAGCTACTCAATATTGTTCTCACGAGGCTGAGTGCACCCCAAACTCCAAGCACAGAGCCCAGCATTTCTTTTTTTTTTAATAGGCAATCAAAAATACCTTATGTACCTATGATAATAATCGTGCTTATGATACGAGTAATAGTGTTTATTTATACGGAACAGCTACTCAATATTGTCCTCACGAGGCTGAGTGCACCCCAAACTCCAAGCACAGAGCCGAAAAAACTTTGACCCCGGCGGGAATCGAACCCGAGATCTCCGGCGCTGCGTGTATAAAAAAAGAGAATCCTTGCGTTTATGCCAAAAATAAAACAAAAGTTTTAGTCATGTTGTTTTTGGCCGATGTCCAGACCAGCATTTCTACCTACTCGGCCACAAGGGCCTGCTTCTTCTACAGTATCATGTAGGTAATACCTAAATACTAAACACAATACCAACCTTACCTCAACACAATGTTTTTTATGCATCAATGATTTCCACCGCTGAAGTTAACATTGACATTTGTAGACAGCAAAAGTTCGTAATGTTCCCGTGATATTAGTCAAGCTTCATGGTTTGTGGCCTATGTTTTCAAATTGGACTGGAATTTATCACACTTTTTTTTCGCCGGACTTTTAATTTAAATATGGGACTTTTCAGTCCTTTCCGAGCGATATAAACGGGATATTTGACATTTATTTACACCTATGAGCAAAATTCTGGACAGATGCACTACGGAACTTTTTGAATATCCACAAAAATGTTTCCAAATATTTCAAGTTTTTAAAACGTCCACAAAAGGTTAGACTCGTTAGACTAAGGGAGGGAAATAAATTTTGTATAAACTGTCGAGATTTTTTTTTTCACTGGGGTGTAGGTATATCTAATATAGGTATGTAATACCTATTATCGTAAGTATTCTGCTGAAAGGATAACTATAGGGAACAATACCTTTCTAACCTCACATGTATACTGAAGTTCAAACATTATTTGTTTGTTCGTGTACTTTTTTGTACTCTAATTTCATACTTTACAGGTCCCTACACTCTTGTTATCGAGCTTCACAAAGATATCAAGTCTTGTGTTTAAAGAATATTGGGTTTATGTTTTAAATCAAGTATGAATATGGTAATAAAAGCCAGACACAACAAAATAAACAGAGTACTAACTCATGATTACATCTAGTAAGGGTGTGCATCAATCTGTCATATTAATAAAGTATACATAAGACACTTTTAACGTATCAATTTGTTTCCTATCCTCCACACCTCCTATGTCTCACTTTCTGTTTAGAATAGTTTTTCTCAAGCATGAGAAATATTTTCCACCTCGATAGCTACTTCCAAACTTTTAAGAAGTGATGGATTACTCGCTATATAATATTACAAAATAAATTCGTGAGATGGCGCCACATTTTATATTCAATGATGGGAAAAGTTACCACTATATGGGCAATCTATCCCCCTACGACGGTATCGTAAGTATTCTGCTGAAAGGATAACTATAGGGGACAATTCCTTTCTAACCTCACATAAACATGTCCTCCACCTTCATTTTCGACTCTATTTCGGCCGGATTGAAGACTCTCATCAGAAATTAAATTACAGAATGTTAAAGTACGTGTCCTAGGTCCCTAAAATACATTTCTATGCAAACCACGATCCCATCATATGTTAGAAAACTAGTAAACTAATATTTTCTTTATGCTCGAGGCAAAATTATTTCAGACACATATTAAATTAAATTTGGAAAGGAATAAAAGGACGGGAAGAGAATGTGGGGAACAGCGGTTTCCAGTCTATCGTGAGTTGGCCCAAAAACTGTTGTAAATGTGGTGTTAGCTTTATTTCTTTTCATTTTATGAGATGACAAATGACAATGAACAATGAAACGAGTGTGTTTATCACACCACTTTGCAGCAAAGGGTAAAACCGTGGTTGGTTGGAAGAGCTCCATCAGGAGAACTCTATTTAGAAGAAAGAAAAGGAAGAAGGAAGGAAAGAAAAGGAATACAATGAAAACAATAAAATGAGTGTGTTTATCACACCATTTTGCTGCAAACAGGTAAACCCGTGGTTGGTTGGAAGAGCTCCATCAGGAGAACTCCATTTAGAAGAAAGAAGGGAAAGAAAGAAAAGGAAGAAGGAAGGAAAGAAAATGAAGAAGGAAGGAAAGAAAAGGAAGAAGGAAGGAAATAAAAGGAAGAATGAAGGAAAGAAAAGGAAGACGGAAGGAAAGAAAAGGAAGATGGAAGGAAAGAAAAGGAAGAAGGAAGGAAAGAAAAGGAAGAAGGAAGGAAAGAAAAGGAAGAAAGGGAGAAAGAATAAATGAAGAAGAAAGAAAGATATGTAGATAATAGAAAGAAATGTTGAGCACCGCTGGAACAAATATGAAGGAACAGAAAGAAAGATATGTAGATAATAGAAAGAAATGTTGAGCACCACTGGAACAAATATGGAGGAACAAAATGCAACTTCTGCCAAGAAGATAACTTTAATATGATTCATAATGATTAAGAAACTGCACAAAAAAGTAAGGTTGATACAGAAGGGAAGTAATATGTTCACAAGTCAAGAAGTCAACGGGATAGGGGAAATATTAAATTTATGTATGGGATTTTCAGGACGTATTGGATTTGGTAAATGCATGTAATATGTGCAGGTAGGTAACTAGGTATTTTGTATACATGCAAATTATACAGGGAGCAAAAGGTCAAAGTTATTCATGTAAATGAATGAGGCCTTTTGAGCGTTTTGTATTGTTTCTATGAGCACAGTGATAATAAAATTGGAGTAAAAATTAAATGGAATTATTTATTGATGATGAATTGGAAAGCCTCAATTTTTATTGATATTTTGGATATCACAGAATTACTAAGATTGTCTCCTTAAATAATTCGTTCATTTCTACAATCTTTCGTTTTACACTGGTGATGCCGTCACTTGTCGCTACTCATGTTACTCAATATTGTCCTCATGAGATGGAGTGCACCCTGTATTCCAAGCGCAGAGCTGAGAATTAAACTTCGACACCGGCGGGAATCGACTTCGAGTCTTCCGGTGAAGCTTAGTGTGATACCCGGGCTATTGATGTAGGTAAAGAAAGTTTAGTCAAGTGGAAAAGGAAAGAGAGAGGGAGAAAGAGAAAGAGAGAGAGAGGGAGAGAAAGAAAGAGAGAGAGAGAGAGAGGGAGAAAGAAAGAGAGAGAGAAAGAGAGAGAGAGAAAGAGAGATAGACAGGGAGAGAGAGAGAGGAAGAGGAAGAGAAAGATAGACAAGGAGAGAGAGAGAGAGAAGAAAAGGAGTGCACGGATCGCTCCTATTTATACAAGTGTGTTTTGAGTCAACTCCTACTCGAAGAGACCAAATTCATCCCGGCAAGTCTATTGGGTACCCCTCATTTTGTGTATCTCTTGGGGCAGCATCTGATTGCCTCAAAACTTAAAATTCTGAATGACCTATTAGCGGAATCGGATAGTGGAAGAGAAATACACAGGCGTGCTTACTGAAACTTGGCCTGGGGAACTATACTGCGCTCAGATTTGCCAAATTTGAGCCTAGTAGAATCAAACACCTTTTCATCTTTCAAGTAACACTTGGCGCAATCAGACACTGCCCATATCTTGATAAAAATATCAATAACTGAGTTTTTTTCATCAAAATCCTGGTGTAGAAAAGTAGGCAGAAAATAACAAAAACTCTAAGGAAGTACCAGGCTAGACAATCCTAACAGACAGGACGTTAGGTACCGTATATTTTGGACACTGGCACGTATGAATAAAAAAACTCTCTTACACCCACACAATATGTGTTTCTACATGGGTATTTTCGTTAAAAAAAGGGATTTTCAAGGAAGTAAACATTTGACATTTGCTTGAAATAAGAAAAAAACATTACTCACTTTTGGGGACGATGAAAAATGTTCTTTTTTTATTCATACGTCCATTCCGAAAAAGATATCAACGACTCGACTATTCTAGGGGAAAAAATTGTCACGGAAAAATTGAGGCGACCAGGTTTTGCTAGATTTGTACGTTTTCTTGGGAGGTTTTAAACTCAACAAACTTTTTACTTTCTATAAAAAAACATTACTCACTTTTGGGGACGATGAAAAATGTTCTTTTTTTATTCATACGTCCATTCCGAAAAAGATATCAACGACTCGACCATTCTAGGGGAAAAATTGTCACGGAAAAATTGAGGCGACCAGGTTTTGCTAGATTTGTACGTTTTCTTGGGGGGTTTTAAACTCAACAAACTTTTTACTTTCTAGAAAAAAACATTACTCACTTTTGGGGACGATGAAAAATGTTCTTTTTTTATTCATACGTCCATTCCGAAAAAGATATCAACGACTCGACTATTCTAGGGGAAAAAATTGTCACGGAAAAATTGAGGCGACCAGGTTTTGCTAGATTTGTACGTTTTCTTGGGAGGTTTTAAATTGCTAGATTTGTACGTTTTCTTGGGAGGTTTTAAACTCAACAAACTTTTTACTTTCTATTACCATTATTTTTGGTAATTCTATGATCAAATGATCAATTTAGAATTTTACGAAACTAGAAATTTAAGAGACAACGGAATTACATACTACCTTTTTGGCAGATCTTTACTTTTTTTTTCAATTTAGAATTTTACGAAACTAGAAATTTAAGAGACAACGGAATTACATACTACCTTTTTGGCAGATCTTTACTTTTTTTTGCAGACCTTTTGGCAGAAAACTGTTAGCATAGTGGGACAACTTGTTCTAAGATGACAGTCGAAATAAAGCACTGTACTTATACGAGTAGGTACATACTTATATTTAACATTCCAACCTTCCAAGGTCAGATTTTTACATCCCTGCCAAAAAATAAAGATAAAGTAAAGACTTGTCAAATATCAAAATGGTAGAATCGAGTACCGAGTGGATCATTAGATTTCAAATCAATTATTTCAATTTGTCATAATGTTGAAATTCAACGTTAAACATCAGGACACCCTGTAGAGCTTCAAGATAAATTTATTAAACGTTTCATACGTTTGTATTATATTTTTTAGTATTTTTAAATGTAAAATTGTAAATGTTAAAGATCTATCAATTCCTAAACTTGTAAAAAGAAAAATCTTTGTACTTAAATGTTTCTTTAGATATTTATGTTTGTAGAATAATATCTATACTCTATTTTGTGGTCTATATTTTCTATGTTGTGAGTATCGGAATATATTTCCTTTCAGCTCTCTGTGATTAAGATATTTTTTACTATAAATACTTAGGTGTAATTGAATGTATTTTTACTTTTTTGTTTTAATGTAATCATTGTTTTTAAAGAAACCCTTGGCAAACTCGGAAGTAAAACGGTAATTTAGGTAGGTATACTGAGCTGAAGTTCAAACATTATTTGTTTGTTCGTGTACTTTTTTGTACTCTAATTTCATACTTTACAGTGGTTGCAAAGTTATAACAAGGTATCCAAAAATTTGAGTAAAAGTGGTGCAAAGTCACCTCAGTTTACGGCAGGTCCCTACACTCTTGTTATCGAGCTTCACAAAGATATCAAGTCTTGTGTTTAAAGAATATTGGGTTTATGTTTTAAATCAAGTATATGAATATGGTAATAAAAGCCAGACACAACAAAATAAACAGAGTACTAACTCATGATTACATGTAGTAAGGGACGTAAGGGTGTCTATCAATCTGTCATATTAATAAAGTATACATAAGACACTTTTAACGTATCAATTTGTTTCCTATCCTCCACACCCCCTCTGTCTCACTTTCTGTTTAGAATAGTTTTTCTCAAGCATGAAAAATATTTTCCACCTCGATAGCTACTTCCAAACTTTTAAGAAGTGATGGATTACTCGCTATATAATATTACAAAGAAGAAAAGTTACCACCAATATACAAAAACTTCCGTCATTTTTATTTTTATTTATTTTATGTCGAAAAAAAGTGAAAAGTTTGAGCCAAATAGGGCTGCCGTTCTAACAAATCTTTAAGCCGTCGAGCTTTCGGTAAACAGAAATTCTCGTTTGTAAAGATAAAATATGTAACCTTTGGGAAAATATTTTTAGCTTGTGACTTCTTCCAGTTCTTCCTGCCTTCCCTCATAGTTCTTCTAGCCACCCTTTCTTCCTTTATGTCACTTCTTATTATTTGTGCTCTTTATTTAGTTAACTACATGTTCTCATTTTTTTTTTTCAAACTGCCTCGCTACTCTTTATTTCATACGAGCTACATGTGTTTCGAACGTTTTCCCCCTTCCATTACTTTTATAAGTTGCGCTAGTAACAAACACGTTAAGTCGCTAAGTGAGACTGAAAATGTACTTCAAAAAAGGCCGTGAAGACATTTTAGGGAAATTTTCAATATTAAATTACAGGGCTTAAAATCTTGGAAGAGTGAGGGTACCTATAGGAAAAAAGTTGGATACTATTGTGCCATTTTA
>NW_007381233.1:0-16088 GCF_000475195.1 Diaphorina citri | reverse complement strand
AGTAAAACATTGAACATCATTAAAAACAACATCACCAGTCGGTTTTAATGACATAAACTACATAATTATGTTCTCTCTGATTTGCATACTTCAAAATATTCCGATCAAAATTAACTTTAACTGTGTCTGAATTTTAAACACTCATCAAGTCATCGTTCTATTAAACTGTTCCAACCCTCAGTGCCTCGGTTTACAAAAGGAATTAAAATCTTTGGACGATTCATTATTTGAATCAATGCTTGTCAAGAAATTCATTCTACAATTATTTCACCGGTAAATTTTACGACTTTCACAGGAGTTGAACTACCAACTTCCCGCAGTCCACCACTCTAACCATAACACCACTTAGTATTAGCTCATTTACTTCTAAAGTAACTGCAGACTGCCAGTAGACGTAAAGCCGGTTACTAAAGTCAGAGTAAGGTCTGTCAGACCGTCCGAGGGTGAGTGGCCGGCATTAGACCGTCGGAAAAAGCTTCCGACTTCGGCCTTCAGAAAGTCGGAGAGACTAGAAGTCGGAAGCTTTTTCTGCCACAAACGCCAACTGTCTCTCAGATAGTCTGAGCACAAGTCTTTATCTATTATTGTGGTAGAGATTGATTGACAGAAAACTCATCCATTTGGTCTGTTTTCCGTCATTTACAAAATGAACAAAATTACGTCATCGTAAACGTCATTTATCCTCTAATCATCTCTTCAACACTTTAAATGGTATTATTTGAAATAATTGCTCTTGCTGACCAAAGTTTCAACCTTCATCTATAGGTACATAGAGCAGAAAAAAACGAACAGGGGGAAAAAAATCGCAATTTGCAACAGACTGAATGATTTATTAAACGGAATAATTTCAAGGTTCCAACAAGATGAAAGATCATGCTATTATTTCGGTGAGGTGTGGAATTAATACAACACTTTAAATGGTATTATTTGAAATAATTGCTCTTGCTGACCAAAGTTTCAACCTTCATCTATAGGTACATAGAGCAGAAAAAAAACGAGCAGAAAAAAAAAAAAATCCAATTTGCAACAGACTGAATGATTTATTAAACGGAATAATTTCAAGGTTCCAACAAGATGAAAGATCATGCTATCATTTCGGTGAGGGGTGCAATTAATGAGTAAAACATTGAACATCATTAAAAACAACATCACCAGTCGGTTTTAATGACATAAACTACATAATTATGTTCTCTCTGATTTGCATACTTCAAAATATTCCGATCAAAATTAACTTTAACTGTGTCCAATGATGATAGTAATCTTCGGATTCTACTAAGCTTGACTAGGTCTGTACAGAGGAGAAGTCTTATCTTGTCTCAATTTTAATTTCCCGGCAGAGTGGAGTTTTTTTAATCCTTTAGCCAACTGGTAAGGTGGGGTCGGACAGACCTTAGGAAAATTTAATTGTGTCGTAGCGGCAACCCCACAGCACTGAGACCTTTGAGGTTCCCAGTACCTTCAAGTTAGTGTCAAGTCCCAGTACCTGGGTGTTAAGCTGTGGCCACACATAGACGACCGTCGATCGACGAGGTGAATCTATGTTGTCCAGGCAGTGTACGGTTTCAGTCGACATTGACGTGGTCGACCATGTTTGAACACACCTTTAAGATTATTGAAATACATATTTGGAAAATCATACTATGCTTATGCAGTGAGCACCGAAAATTGTGACATTATAACACAAAGAAATTGCATTTCCAATTTCTTTATTGTGAATTCCAATGAGTCTACTGACCGATGTAACACTGTAAATAGGCCGATCAGCTACTCACGACACTTCATAGGTTGTCTATCTCGCTGCATTCATTCATGACAATGTGTTGGCATCCAATCCCAAGGCAGTGTACGGTTTCAGTCGACATCGACGTGGTCGACTATGTTTGAACACACCTTTAGGATTATTGAGATACATATTTGGAAAATCGTACTATGCTTATGCAGTGAGAACTAAAAATTGTGACATTATAACACAAAGAAATTGCATTTCCAATTTCTTTATTGTCAATTCCAATGAGTCTACTGACCGATGTAACACAGTAAATAGGCCGATCAGCTACTCACGACACTTCATAGGTTGTCTATCCCGCTGCATTCATTCATGACAATGTGTTGGCATCGAATCCGTGCTGGTATGAACCTCATTATTCGTTCATTCGAATAAATTAAATTCGTGATGGGTCATTAGGCCATCAGAAGAGACCTAACTCGTAGTTCGCCGAATGTTTGAAATGAGGGTCGCTTCGTTGTTTCTGATTAAGGAAGCAATTGAGTTTGCTATGATTGTTTTTAAATCCTGATTGTGTGCGCTATCGGGCTTATCAGCTTAAAAGATCACACCGGACTCAGTCTTTTACCCCTAGCATGTAGATTTGTAAATGAAATTTCGTGGTCAACCATGCCGTCATGGGGATTCAGAACATGAGGAGTGCCGAGCGAATGAATAGTATAACCAGTAGCAAAAGCCTGATATGCCTCCCTGTTTATGATCTGTAACAGCGAAGGTCTCATCTTCCCGAAAGCGAAGAGGAGGACAGGATTGTGGCCAAAATTTAAGAAAATAGCGGGAGCCAAGAGCGAATGAACATCGGCAAAAGCCTGGTATTCCTTCTTGTTTGAGGATACCAGTTCTGCTTCTACCGAAGCAGATATTATGTTCCTTTCTGTTATCTTGCAATGGGAAAGACACCATTCGTCTGAATTAGGTCCTACAGATAGCAGGATAACTTGGAGAAGTTAGCGTCAAGTCCCAGTACCTTCAAGTTAGTGTCAAGTCCCAGTACCTTCAAGTTAATGCCAAGACCCAGTACCTTCAAGTTAGGTGTCGTGTTTGTCCGTCAGTGTCCATGTCACAGTCAGCCTCATGAGGACATTTTTCTTTCTTTTTTAAGAATATTTAAGTAACATGAGTGTGTAGCGACCCGTGATTGGGTTACTAGTTGAAAAAGGTCTGATATGAAAAGGAAGCATTTGGTAATGATGTTCTATCCCTGAAAAGTTGTGAGGAGGCCTTTTCAACTTTAAAAACAAGTTATTTTCCTCGAGATTATTATATTGGTTGTAGGTCAGTCGCTGACATTTTGATTAGCTTCAGCTCCTCTCGTGCGATTTAAGATTAGGACGTTGCGTTGTTCCAACAAAAATTCGCGGTACAAATTGAGGAAAATTCTTTGTGTTACTTTGCGACTTTAATTAAACTTTATTCAGGTCAAAGGCGAGCTTTGTATCACTTGGGGAAGTATACTTTGCACTTCATATTAAGTTCAAAACTAAGCCATGTGTGTGAAGCCCCACGTTTACCTTATTCACTAATAAGTTTTTAACTTATTAAATACGGCGTAGTAATGGCGCAAGCTACATTGAACATTCGAGAAACATTGCTTTCATTTTCTGAACAGGGAAAAGTGAATTACATAATTGTGAAAATGAGACACAAAAATGGTCTGCAAAAATTCGTATTTTTGGAAGCTAGAATATTTACATGTCAAAAAATTGGTTTATTCTTCACAAAATTCTACAGGATATTTGAGTGCCTTGTAAGATCCTTAGACTAAGATGATGTATTAATTAGAAGAAAAAGAAAAATTCCATTGGTCCTCATTTTTCCTGCTCTATGACTTTGAAACATCACCCAAGTAAGCGCAACTGATCTATTCACTAAGTATTTGAAAACTTTTCTCAAGGCATCCATAGAACGGCACAAGTCAGATCCTACATAACCAGAAGATATACGAATAGTTGGAACCTTCGCCCTTGAACAAAATGAAAGTTGCCATTTCACGTTCATCGACCATTTCTCAAAATGCAAGTTGAAAACTTGCATTTTGAGTTTGGTGTTAAGCAAGTCGAACTCTTTCAACAAACCATGGAGTTATTGACCTTCTTGGTGCAATCTAGAGGTATTGCATCTCTATTTGCATTTATTAGTAGACTGAAGGCAATCTTATATTGCAGGCACTCATTTTTTCCCCCTCATTAGAATCTAAGGTATCTAGCCTTCGTACATGGTATGTTCACTAATAATTAGGTCTGTTACTGCTTATAAAATAGAGTTCAATGGCTCAACAACGCGGGCTGAATCCTCAACAGTTATTTTATTGGAAACTGGTATTTTTTTCCTCTCTTATTAGCAATGACGTCAAAAGAAACCTTAAAATCATGCCCTGAAATTAAACGCCCATCTCAGGTTCTCAGTCATTCCGCAAACTTACTCGTAAATCCAGTCTCTCAATCATTCTGCAAACTTGCATAGCTGAGACTGAATTCTCAACAGTCATTCAAAGTTCAAACTTGCATTAGAAACTGGTAATTTTTTTTCTCTCATCCATGATGACATGACGTCAATGAAAACCACTTAAAAATCTTGCTCTGAAATTAACGCCCATCTCAGAGATCTTGCAAACTTAAATATCTGAGAAAGACGTCACAGATACATAGTTTCAATTACAATTACGTCATTAGAATTCATAGATACACTTCATAGGAAAAAATCGCCCACCTGTATACATATTTGGATCAGTCAATCAATTATAATTATCTATTAATTACTCACTGTAGTAATCTTGTGATCTAATACAGGAGTTTTCTCAGAATTAGAAGTTTTGGATTCCCCTTGTTATCGTTAGCTGTATTAATTCGGTACTTTCTAAAGTCATATCTAAGTATCACATTGGTAAGGTCATAGCAGGCTTTTATGCTTTGCCTTTCCGCTGGGTTTTCAATCAGCTCAATTGTCTTTACGAGGTTGAGTACAGTCGGAAATGGCTTGTCTATTCTGCACCTTTCCAAAATAAGGTTGAGGTTCGAGACTTTTGACTCGAAATATAACACTTTTTATGCCCGCAATTCACGCTCGGACCGTCTGCGGTCCATCAGACAGTCTGACCGTACGTCACAGGCAACCAGCAACAAGCAATCCGCCGCAGGTCGCTGTTGCCTGTTGCTAGGTTAGGTTGCCCCAGTGTAAAGGTACCTTAAGTATCACATTGGTAAGGTCATAGCAGGCTTTTATGCTTTGCCTTTCCGCTGGGCTTTCAATCAGCTCAATTGTCTTTACGAGGTTGAGTACAGTCGGAAATGGCTTGTCTATTCTGCACCTTTCCAAAATAAGGTTGAGTTTTGACTCGAAATATATGTATTAATTCGGTACTTTCTAAAGTCATATCTAAGTATCACATTGGTAAGGTCATAGCAGGCTTTTATGCTTTGCCTTTCCGCTGGGCTTTCAATCAGCTCAATTGCCTTTACGAGGTTGAGTACAGTCCGAAATGGCTTGTCTATTCTACACCTTTCCAAAATAAGGTTGAGTTTCGAAACTTTTGACTCGAAATATAACACTTCTTATGCCCGCAATTCACGCTCGGACCGTCTGCGGTCTGTCAGTCAGTCTGACCGTACCTGTCGGGCATTTTAACTCGAGTCTTACCTGATCGACCTTGGGGCACGGTGTATGTCAAATCTTGGAATTCAATATCAATGGGAGGACGTCGGATCAAGCCGCTGAGTTTGGGGCAAGTTGCATGAATAGGGACCGTGTGTTGGTCTGGGGCTGTGGGGTCCGGGGTGTTCATTGTGCTGGGAACACGTCTGGGGAAGGAAACAGAGAGGGAATGACAGATTAGATAAAAGAGGGCATGGTAGATTATAAGTATAAGTAGTGCTTTATTAGACTGTCAGCTTAGAACAAGTTGTTCCATTATACTAACAGTTTAGAATGGACAGATTAAAAATACATACATACAAATATGTATAACACATTCTTCTTCTAAGAGGGCATGGTAGATTATAAGTATAAGTAGTGCTTTATTAGACTGTCAGCTTAGAACAAGTTGTTCCATTATACTAACAGTTTAGATTGGACAGATTAAAAATACATACATACAAATATGTATAACACATTCTTCTTCCTTTTCTTCTCCTTTTCCCGTGTTTTCCCAGACGGGGTCGGCAATTTTTCTTAGCCTCTAAATTAGCCCTAGGGTGATTGCTTTGGGCTGATATTTGGTTTTGGCTACAAAAGTTTCAAGAGTGGATGCCCTTCGCACTCAACCTTTGCTATGTTTCTTTAGCTATGTATAAAACATTACTTTCCTTATGATACTTAAAAAACTTCGTTTCTTCCTCCGGAAACAAGCAAAGTTCAAGCACAGTTAAACTTTGTCTTCTAAATATCAACTTAATTAATACACAAAAAAAAGTTTTCCAAGGTGAAAATAATAAGAAATAGTATAATTTCCTTGGTCTCAAAATGTATCATGACTTTTTTTGAACAGTTGATCCATTTTTCTTTTCAAATAGATTCAGAATCACTTCCATCTGCGACTTTAACCGAAATAAGAAATAGTATAATTTCCTTGGTCTCAAAATGTATCATGACTTTTTTTGAACAGTTGATCCATTTTTCTTTTCAAATAGATTCATAATCACTTCCATCTGCGACTTTAACCGGCTTCAAATGGATAGTGGGAAGCGGACTTCACCTTAGCCTTGTCACGTATATGAACGAATTTCAATTGGCGATAAAAAGTTATCGCTCATTATCATTGAATCTTTATAGGTTTGAACTTGAAACATGGAAGGCACCAGAATATCCACATTACCAAAAATTACAGAGATTCTGTACTGATTAATAACAAGTTTATTGCTTTGAACTTGAACACATGGAAGGCACCAGACCAATATTAGCAAGGTACGTTCACACTAGGACGTTGTTGTTGTTTTAGCGGCTTTAGCTTTCGTCGAATGGTAGTGGCAGAATAAAGAGAAGATAGATATCTTTTTTGTGTCTGCCATACACCGGTGTGATGGTCTCTAGCCATGTTTAATTTGTTCGTCCTGAACCGCAGTCAACCATCGTGAGCACCTGTGCTTTTCTTTTGAAGCATGATAAACCCTTTGTAACTTCCAGCTAGCCAGGCTGGTTAGGGTTTATCTGCTCTGATCCCTATTTATAGTCCCACAGCAAGACACCGGTCTGCTCTCTCTTTAAGGTTTCTCAACCAGATCAAAAGACATTCTCAGCCAGATCAAAAGACATTGTGGACGTCGATCGACAATGTAGACGCACCTTTACCAAAACATACAAGAGGAATACAAATCGTATCATCACGATATCTTCCTACCTGGCCTCGTTAGTATTGCAAATTCTGACGTTTAGTACTTCAGAAAATAGTCGGTAAACACCGGAACTTCCGGAAACCAGTTGTGTTGTTTTTGGCATTCATTTCCTCACGTGTTGGTTTTTCATTGTCAAGGTTAGAGAGGTCACTGCCTGCCTGCCACAAGATGACTGCCAATTTGTACTTGGATAATTGATAATTGCCAGATCTGAGTATGTGAATTTTACATTGCAAAGTGTACAAAATAATTGATAATTGCCAGATCTGAGTATGTAAATTTTACATTGTAAAGAGTACAAAATTGCAAATTTATGGACGTTCGAGTACTATGTATTTTGTATGTAAAATGTACAAGATTATGTACGTACCGAGGAGGTATTATGTACAATTAAATTGTTTGTAAGATTTTGCATATTCAATGTAAGTACCTATTTATATACCACACTGTGGGTGTTGTAGAGGTTTGAAGATCCCCATACCACGCCGCCCGGGGCGGATTTTATCCTGATGAGATAATGTTCGTTCTCGGAACGGCTGGCTTTCTCCTATCCTGTCTTCCTTCTCTCTTCGAGTTCGGGACGATAGGACCATAGCAGTTACAGTTCCCTCTGGCAAACCTCTTTTTTTTTTTAAAAAAAAAAGACCTTATCAGTTATACAGTGACGTTATATTAAACCTTAATCCTCCATTCAGCCAACATAGTTAGCTTGAACGGTAGCACGCCTGCCTTGAACTAGAATTCACGGGTTCGATTCTCCCCCGGACCAACTTTACCCGAAACAGATTAAGTGTGCCGGGAGGCCCGCGAACGTCAAGAGTTCAAAGCGCCACCCAGTCTAAATTAAATAGAGTTTCATGGTATACAATTGAGCCAGCTTAGTTAGCTTGAACGGTAGCACGCCCGCCTTGTAAGCACTAGTTCACGGGTTCGATTTCCCCCCGGACCAACTTTACCCGAAACAGATTAGTGTGCCGGGAGGACCGCGAACATCAAGAGTTCAAAGCGCCACCCGGTCTAAATTAAATAGAGTTTACTTCGTTGATTAACAAGTAAGCATGTGAATAGTTGATCCCATGGGATTTTTCACGCCGAATCGAATGGTGAAACTTTTAGAACTGACCGACTTACAAATTACAGAGATTCTGTACTGATTAATAACAAGTTTATTGCTTTGAACTTGAACACATGGAAGGCACCAGACCAATATTAGCAAGGTACTTTCACACTAGGTCGTTGTTGTTGTTTTAGCGGCTTTAGCTTTCGTCGAATGGTAGTGGCAGAATAAAGAGGAGATTCTGTACTGATTAATAACAAGTTTATTGCTTTGAACTTGAACACATGGAAGGCACCAGACCAATATTAGCAAGGTACGTTCACAATAGGTCGATGTTGTTGTTTTAGCGGCTTTAGCTTTCGTCGAATGGTAGTGGCAGAATAAAGAGAAGATATCTTTTTTGTGTCTGCCATACACCGGTGTGATGGTCTCTAGCCATGTTTAATTTGTTCGTCCTGAACCGCAGTTAATGTCAACCATCGTGAGGACCTGTGCTTTTCTTTTGAAGCATGGTAAACCCTTTGTAACCTCCAGCTAGCCAGGCTGGTTAGGGTTTATCTGCTCTGGTCCCTATTTATAGTCCCACAGCAAGACACCGGTCTGCTCTCTCTTTAAGGTTTCTCAGCCAGATCAAAAGACATTGTGGACGACGATCGACAATGTAGACGCACCTTTACCAAAACATACAAGAGGAATACAAATCGTATCATCACGATATCTTCCTACCTGGCCTCAGCCAGATGAAAAGATAGATCAAAAGACATTCTCAGCCAGATCAAAAGACATTGTGGACGTCGATCGACAATGTAAACGCACCTTTACCAAAACATACAAGAGGAATACAAATCGTATCATCACGATATCTCCCTACCTGGCCTCGGTAGTATTGCAAATTCTGACGTTTAGTACTTCAGAAAATAGTCGGTAAACACCGGAACTTCCGGAAACCGGTTGTGTTGTTTTTGGCATTCATTTCCTCACGTGTTGGTTTTTCATTGTCAAGGTTAGAGAGGTCAAGATGACTGTCAATTTGTACTTGGATAATTGATAATTGCCAGATCTGAGTATGTGAATTTTACATTGTAGAGTGTACAAAATAATTGATAATTGCCAGATCTGAGTATGTGAATTTTACATTGTAAAGTGTACAAAATTGCAGATTTATGGACGTTCGAGTACTATGTATTTTGTATGTAAAATGTAGATACAAGATTATGTACGTACCGAGGAGGCATCATGTACAATTACATTGTTTGTAAGATTTTGCATATTCATTGTAAGTATTTATATATACCGCACTGTGGGTGTTGTAGAGGTTTGAAGATCCCCATACCACAAAAGTGTACAAAATTGCAGATTTATGGACGTTCGAGTACTATGTATTTTGTATGTAAAATGTACAAGATTATGTACGTACCGAGGAGGCATCATGTACAATTACATTGTTTGTAAGATTTTGCATATTGATTGTAAGTATCCTAAATTACCGCACTGTGGGTGTTGTAGAGGTTTGAAGATCCCCATACCACATTGAAAATAATTTCCTTAAACATAATTATAAAGGTAGACAAACATATCATTAGATTTTGCCAAAATACCTAACATGCAGGTAATAACACAACCGCAGATATATTCTCTATATATATTTGAGTGAAACACACGGATAATTAATTTCGCTAGTGGCATTTTTACATTTTCCCTTTTTTTTTCTGTATTTCCAGAGGTACCTAACATGAGACCATATCGATTCACATCTGGACATAATATTACATCTTTACCGATTTCGTAGGAGCATCTCTGAAATCTGAACCCGAATCTCCTAAAAATGCAAAACATGTATACCGCGATTCTTACTACTCTTACTAGGTCACTGAGACCAGGAATAAAATACTACACGGCCAACACTACAAATAAAGGCTACACAAGTAATAAAAACAAAACAAGTGAAAATTCCATTGCCGATTCACGGTCAAGGTTTTGCAGATCGTCAAGGTCTTGCAGACAATTCGTTACTCTTGACTTGAAGAACTGGAATAACGACTCTATGGTGACTTGTCACATTCTCTGCATGGATTGCCACAATGTGAATCCTTCATATCTTTCCTTCCGGACTGGTTTGTGCAGTTGTCAAGCTTGAACTTCCTGCTTTGAGCTGTAAGTTCAAAGTTGATCTTGATATTCAGTTTTCCATTTCTTTAATTTATGGAAACGGATGTTATTTCCTCTTTCATTTCTCTAGTTATAGGCACGTGAATCCTTCATATCTTTCCTTCCGGACTGGTTTGTGCAGTTGTCAAGCTTGAACTTCCTGCTTTGAGCTGTAAGTTCAAAGTTGATATTCAGTTTTCCATTTCTTTAATTTATGGAAACGGATGTTATTTCCTTTTTCATTTCTCTAGTATAGTACCTACCTAGTTGTTCTTCCTTTTTCTTCGACGAACTATTAGAAAAGTAGATACAAAAGGTTCGAACTTGAATATTTCCAAATTTCCATAAATAGCAAAAGCTCACTAAATATTATTTCTGGGCGTCCAAAGAGTTTTCAAACCCCAGTCCTTCCAACGCTGTGGAACAAGTATCATGCCTGTCGCATACCCGTTTGACAGACCTCGACACACCTAATCTGTGGCGGAAAAAGCTGTCAGACCGTCTGAGAGACCGAGTCTGAAGCTTTTTCCGCCACACACGTTCCAACGGTCTCACAGATCGCGGTCCGTCAGGCGGTCTGAGCGTGACTGGCGGGCATGACAGCACGGAAAATAAAGTAATTCACTAAGTATTTGAAAACTTTTCTCAAGGCATGCATAGAATGGACCAAGTCAGATCCTACATAACCAGAAGATATACGAATAATTTTGTTTAGTTTGAGATAATGGTCAAGTACAATATCATACATATTTCTGGACATGGTCTTCACTTGACTGGATTTATTGACCTTCATGGTCTTCACTCCAGTCAAGTGAAGACCATGTCCAGAAATATGTATCATGTAAAACGTTTTATCTATTAACTTGAAATATTTTGTATTTTTGTCAGAAGATGAAAATATTTTAATAATGAGAACATCCCCCTCCTAAGAGGTTTGATAGAGGGAACTGGAACTGTAAGAACTTAGAGACATCCGTCAGAAACATAAAGTGTCTTTTTTAAGAGGTTTGATAGAGGCTCATGGTATAATCTTAAAAACAGTGACGTTAAAATAATGAAAGGAAAAATAGTCAAGCTTACTTCGTTCGATGCTTCGTTCCATAAACTAGGGAACGCGGTCTACAACCCTGACCATCTCAACATGATTCGGCACAAACTGAAGTACTTTCCATCTCTATTGGGTCAAGAGGTTACTATGCGTTGGCCTTGTGTGCTATTACCTATTGGATACTTAGATAGTGAATAGTACATTAGTACAAGATTGTACCCTGGAGGTCTTATCGTCCCGAAATCGAAGAGAGAAAGAGCTCAGGATGTAAGAAAGCTAGCCGTTCAGGCAACGAACCTTATCTGTTTGGGCCAAAATTCACCCCAGACGGCAATCGAACCTGCAACCTAGATGAGAAATGTTTCATAGCTTGAGGCGGCACTGGTAGTCAAAAGACATTGTGGACGACGATCGACAATGTAGACGCACCTTTACCAAAACATACAAGAGGAATACAAATCGTATCATCACGATATGCAGATTTATGGACGTTCGAGTACTATGTATTTTGTATGTAAAATGTACAAGATTATGTACGTACCGAGGAGGTATTATGTACAATTACATTGTTTGTAAGATTTTGCATATTGATTGTAAGTATTTACATACCACACTGTGGGTGTTGTAGAGGTTTGAAGATCCCCCGTCGATCGACAATGTAGACGCACCTTTACCAAAACATACAAGAGGAATACAAATCGTATCATCACGATATCTTCCTACCTGGCCTCGGTAGTATTGCAAATTCTGACGTTTAGTACTTCAGAAAATAGTCGGTAAACAGCGGAACTTCCGGAAACCAGTTGTCAGTTGTGTTGTTTTTGGCATTCATTTCCTCACGTGTTGGTTTTTCATTGTCAAGGTTAGAGAGGTCAAGATGACTGTCAATTTGTACTTGGATAATTGATAATTGCCAGATCTGAGTATGTGAATTTTACATTGCAAAGTGTACAAAATAATTGATAATTGCCAGATCTGAGTATGTGAATTTTACATTGCAAAGTGTACAAAATAATTGATAATTGCCAGATCTGAGTATGTGAATTTTACATTGCAAAGTGTACAAAATAATTGATAATTGCCAGATCTGAGTATGTGAATTTTACATTGCAAAGTGTACAAAATAATTGATAATTGCCAGATCTGAGTATGTGAATTTTACATTGCAAAGTGTACAAAATAATTGATAATTGCCAGATCTGAGTATGTGAATTTTACATTGTAAAGTGTACAAAATTGCAGATTTATGGACGTTCGAGTACTATGTATTTTGTATGTAAAATGTACAAGATTATGTACGTACCGAGGAGGTATTATGTACAATTACATTGTTTGTAAGATTTTGCATATTGATTGTAAGTATTTACATACCACACTGTGGGTGTTGTAGAGGTTTGAAGATCCCCATACCACATTGAAAATCATTTCCTTAAACATAATTATAAAGGTAGACAAACATATCATTAGATTTTGCCAAAATACCTGACATGCAGGTAATAACAGAACCGCAGATATATTCTCTATTGTAAGTGAAACACACGGATAATTAATTTCGCTAGTGGCATTTTTACATTTTCCCTTTTTTTGTGTATTTCCAGAGGTACAGTCCACTTCAACTGGGATCAATTTAGTACTGATTACAGCAATTTAGAACATACATTGTTTATTTCGACTAGGACTGACAAATGGAGATGCGGTATTTCCATACTTAAGTGCACGCACTCACACTAATATAGTAATTATAAAGGTAGACAAACATATCATTAGATTTTGCCAAAATACCTAACATGCAGGTAATAACACAACCGCAGATATATTCTCTATTGTATATTTGAGTGAAACACACGGATAATTAATTTCGCTAGTGGCATTTTTACATTTTCCCCTTTTTTGAGATGTAACAAGCAAACAAGCAGTCAATTTAGTGGGCCAGAAACTCATATATTCAACTGGTAACCGCCATCGCCAGCCTAGTTACCAATCTCAGTGGTGCAGTTAACGCGTTGGACTTTGGATATGGAGGTTGGTGGTTCGAGTCCAAGTCAAGTCATAAAATTTATCTACGTGTAATAATTGGGGAACGATATTTGTGAAAAGCATTTAAGTATGCTTAACACAAAAATTCCAATCCATAGTAACGGTCAGTCTAGTTAGCCTTAGCTTGGAGGGTAGCGCGTCTACCTGGTAACCGCCATCGCCAGCCTAGTTACCAATCTCAGTGGTGCAGTTAACGCGTTGGACTTTGGATATGGAGGTTGGTGGTTCGAGTGCAAGTCAAGTCATAAAATTTATCTAGGTGTAATAATTGGGGAACGATATTTGTGACAAGCATTTAAGTACGTTTAACACAAAAATTCCAATCCATAGTAACGGTCAGTCTAGTTAGCTTGGAAGGTAGCGCGTCTGCCTTGTAAGTGCTAGGTCGCGGGTTCGACTCCCGTCCGGGGCGGATTTCATCCTAAAAAGATGAGGTTTGTTCTCGCAATGACTGACTTTCTCCTATCCTGTCCACCCCTCTTCGCTTTCGGTAAAGATAAGACCTAAGAAAAAAAAAATAAATAAATAAAATAAAATAATAATAACTTAATTGTCTCCACATGTGGAAAATTCACCATGTGTGTATTTGTATGTACGTACACGCATTCCATATGTACATTGTACATACAGAAAACACGTGTGAAGTTTTTCAAATAAATCATTTACCTAAGGTCAAACGGTATCGGATATCGGCATACACATCAGAATATGCAATACCTAATCTCAGCCCGCACAAAATACCAGCTATTAATGTAGATAGGTAATTGATGATTTCGATGATGTGTTTATATTATACATATCCACCAATCCACCAGTGTTACATCAACCGGTGGACTCTAGCCGGTGCAGCGGTTGTGGATCTTATTTTGAAAAAAAACTTTTGGCCTACCTAATCTCAGCCCGCACAAAATACCAGCTATTAATGTAGATAGGTAATTGATGATTTCGACGATGTGTTTATATTATACATACTTACTCGTACTTTATTGGTGTTGGATTTTAGAACAGTTATTATAAGTATTATTATTATTGATAAAAACTACTTCAAATAAATAATAACAATAAAATTGTTCTGATTCACCATTAAGTCATTATAATGGTTTTTTTTTTTCACTATCGCCCTTGAACAAAATGAAAGTTGCCATTTCACGTTCATCGACCATTTCTCAAAATGCAAGTTTTAAAACTTGCATTTTGAGTTTGGTGTTAAGCAAGTCGAACTCTTTCAACAAACCATGGAGTTCTTGACCTTTTTGGTGCAATTTAGAGGTATTGCATCTCTATTTGCATTTGTTAGTAGACTGAAGGCAATCGTATATTGCAGGCACTCATTTTTTCCCCCTCATTAGAATCTAAAGTATCTAGCCTTCGTACATAGTATGTTCACTAATAATTAGATCTGTTATTGTTACTGCTTATAAAATAGAGTTCAATGGCTTAACAACGCGGGCTGAATCCTCAACGGTTATTTTATTGGAAACTGGTATTTTTTTCCTCTCTTATTAGCAATGACGTCAATAAAAATTCCTTAAAATCATACCCTGAAATTAAACGCCCATCTCAGGTTCTCAGTCATTCCGCAAACTTACTCGTAAATCTCAGTCTCTCAATCATTCTGCAAACTTGCATAGCTGAGACTGAATTCTCAACAGTCATTCAAAGTTCAAACTTCCATTAGAAACTGGTAATTTTTTTCTCATCCATGATGACATGACGTCAATGACAAAATGCCGTCGTTATGATAATGTGTTTGAGTAAACATGTGACTTAGGTTAAGTGATACTGCTATTACAAGACAATCTGGTTTCTGAATTCTAGATTATAAGGCTTTTCTTTGTGCTATTATGTCATAACTACAACAGACATAACTTTCGAGCTCATTGTATCATTAAATTATTTTCCTGTTGTTGATTTACGAGTATCAGCATTATCTAAACCTGTATTGCTGGTATTGTTTTGACCCCGGGGGGATTCGAACTATCTCAACGAGCTGTGTAAATGGGCTTTTAGAAGAACTTACCAAATGTTCCTTGTAGCAGGTCAAGCTTCACTGAAGCCAACGGAGAGGGAAGTTTGAGTGATTCCTTTATCTCCCTGTAACAGAAAGTAAAACAAAAATGTTAAAGAAAAACCTCAAAAAATGCTTTTCAAATATACTTTAATCAATCAAGGTTCAATCCCAGCCGAGGTATGGAAATTTGCGTACACTGCCTCGACAACATAGAGTCACCTCTTCACCTCGTTGATCGACGGCGTCGACAATGTGCGGACACAGCTTTGAAGTCGCGAGTCGGGTTAAGCTTATACGAATCTACAGGTGAACACCAGAGATCCCGATGTAATTGAAGATTTTTCAGCACTTAGTACACTTAGTTTCATTAAGACAATGGAACAGCCGGGTACTTTGAATAAATAGCGGAATTATACCGCCGTAAAAAGATCCCACAATAATAGTAGTAGCCTACTGCTGGAGTAAAGGAACTTTTCAGTCCTATGCGAGCAGTATAAATAAGCACTATTATTATTATTAAACTTAGTTTCATTAAGATAATGGAACAGCCGGGTACTTTGAATAAATAGCGGAATTATACCACCGTAAAAAAGATTGATTCGAAATGAGGCAGAATTACAAAAGATGCAGTAATACTGTGGTACCCACAATATTGACAGGTAATCAGCTGCACC
>NW_007381232.1:0-15135 GCF_000475195.1 Diaphorina citri | reverse complement strand
AGACTGTAGGGCCAAGTAGTGGTTCCAGTGATATGTATACGTAGAACTTAGAAAAAGGGCCTTTGTGAGTATCCTAATGACACGATTGGACTCAAAATCTAGTGAGGAAATTTACTTCATGAGTCGAACATTTTTGCCGAATTTCAACGACATCGGACAACCCAGCATTCGAGAGTTATGGTGAAAGTGGTGAAACACACAGACAAACTAAATGAAAGCTCTAAGAGTTAAAACTTCAAACTCTCTTTGTTCGTTCAATCACTCTCTCTATTTTCCCCTAACTACCTCTATTTTTTAACTAAGAGAAAGCAATGTGCTCTCCCTCCCCTTCCAAATGGGAGAGAACCCCCCTCCCTCATCTCCCTATATTTTCTTTCGGGAATGATGTTCGAAAAAGAGGTAAAAAGTCAAAGGATGAAGGGACAAGTAGGCGAAGAAGAAAGGAGAAGAGGAGAGAGACGCGAAGGAAAGGAAGGGGAGGGTGATAAGGACAGGGAGGGGAAGGTGATAAGGAGAGGGGAGAAGAAGAACTGGGAGGGGGAGGAGGGCGAGGTTTATACAAGGAAAGAATACAAGTTGACACAGAAAAGAAGCGAAGTTTTTGCTTTCCTTTTATTCTTTTTCTAGTTCTTCTTCTCATCCTCCCCCTCAGTCTTGTACTTCTTCTTCTTCTCCTCTTCTTCTTTCTTCTTATTTTCCTCCTCTTTTATCTCTTCTTAAATAACACTTCAGTCGTTATTTTGAGATCGGTTTTAGCGTCACCTGTGTGAAGCTACGCCCAACAATGTGAAATATTTCCACGATTTTCTCGTATAGTTTGTCTGTATCTTCGATTTCCTGTAGGTCCTCCCATTTATATTCATTGATTTCTTTGTTTTCTCCATTTCCACTGATTTTTTCTGTATGTTAGACACCTTTTTCTGCATTTCATCCATCGCTCTTGAAAAAGTTCGTCCAGTTTAGACTTATGTGGCGTATGGTACAGGTGGGCCAATAAATGGTACGTTTTTTAGGTGGGCGAATAAAAGGTACACTTACCCTACTGTATTGAAATTGAAATTGAAAAAGTAGGTACGTATGTATGTCTATCAACTAAGCACGAACAACCCCTAGCGTGCAGGGCATGCGGCAGAGAATGCAGATCAATTGCAGGACTTCGCAGTCACCAGAGAAACGCCATCTGTAGAAGAGCATTGGAGGAGCAGGAATCGTCGGCCACGACGGATACCTAGATCATGTAGGTATGTCTATCGACGGGTTTGACTTCGGATATCTACTTCAAATTAAAATTGATCCCAAGGGCAAGGTAAACCCAGATCCTTGACAAATAGTGTGTGCCTGAAGATATGCGATGTGTTCCAATCCACTACAGTGTAGTGTATCCACGCCAATCCGGGAACGGAAAATTCCGGTGAGAAAATTTCCATCCCGGCCGGGGTTCAAACCCAACAACTCGGGGTTGAGAGTCTTAACCAATCGGTCACACAGGGAATCATCAGGGACTTTAGGTATAAATAAGAAATACCTAGTAGCGAGTTTTTGCAACCAAAATTAGCGTCCCTTTAACTCTTTAACGTTATTTGACAAAACTCGTTTCCGAGCATGTGGAGAAACAAGTTTTCGTCAAATAACGTTAAAGAGTTCAGTTAACGAGAAAAACCAGCTAGGTATTTACGTGCGAGTTACACAAGAGTGAAGGACGTTGCCCGGGTTGTTGCTGATGGTATACAGGTTGAGCTCACCTGGGTTGTACGTTAAAACTACTATTTGAACTTTTTCATTAGAACTTTTACCACCACATACCTATACGTTTCAATTGTCTAAGCGTGAGTGGCCGTCATATGGCTGAGACTTACCTGGGTTGTACGACATTCTGGTAGGTAGCACTGGAGGAATGCTGATAGTAGTTAGGATTGGTAAAGGACGTTGGACTCATGTAAGGACAGCAGTCTAAACTACGCGGCTCTGGCTTGATTGCTTGGGGATGATCTGAAACGGTTTAGGTAATTTTTTAAACCCCTTTAAAAAAAATTTTCTCATTAAAAAAAAAAAAAAATCAATTTCGAAAATTTGAGCCTGCTGAGGTTCAACCTCTTATTCGGTGACAAGCTATCGGCCCCCTCACATTAAGCTCACCCAGTCTGACTAAAGTTATTCGTAGTATTCATACGTACACCAACTCACCAACTTTTTCCACTTTTCTATTACTTAGGTATCTATAAAATCTATGTATGAAATTAGGTAGCTATACATTGTATACCTAATTTCCTAATAGATCATGTCGCGCTTACTTGGGTGATGTTTCAAAGTCATAGAGCAGGAAAAATGAGGACCAACGAAATTTTTCTTTTTCTTCTACGATTTCTAGATCCCGAGATAAATCGATTTGAAAAATACCGGTAAATCGTGAACTTTGACGTCACGACATTCGCTCCAGTAGGCGAAGGCGTCACATCAAATGTCCCGAGCAAAGCTCCCTCGCAGGCAACGCATTAATGTGTTTGTGCGCATACGTTCAAATGTCCCGAGCAAAGCTCCCTTGCAGGCAACGCATTAATGTGTTTGTGCGCATACGTTTCTGCGCAGCTCTTTCTGCTCCTCCGCTAGCGCGCTTGCATAGTGGCGCTACCTAACGGACGAAAAAACAACTGCGCTGACGTCACACATATTTGAACTCTTTCATTAGAACGGAAAATAAAAATTGAATTTTCGACCTTTTACAGTTATTTTTTCACATCTTTGAACTCTTTCATTAGAACGGAAAATGAAAATTGAATTTTCGACCTTTTACAGTTATTTTTTCGGAGTTTTGACCTCAGATTTGGATTTTTCACTAAAAATGAATTTTCGACCTTTTACAGTTATTTTTTCGGAGTTTTGACCTCAGATTTGAATTTTTCCCAACTTTTTACATAGGAATCGATTATTTATTTATAATTTTTACCCATTTGCAACTGCTCCATTAGCTATAAGTATCCCTCCTTTTCTTCATTTTCCTCTCTTCTCGAAATTCATGATTCAATTTAATTAACTAGATAGGACAGAGTGGGGGTAATATATCCTAACTAAAGCTCCTTATGTTTGCATGAAGCTCCACATTTGAGCGGTGTTTTATAGAAGCTAATCCGAACCCAAATTATGCACGCTGTGTTTAGGGTAGAAGTTTACATATGAGAATTTGAGATCAGAGGATGAGGGAACTGGCCTTGGTTGTGAACTAAATTACATACGAGGGGGTAGGGCCGAATTTACGTGGAGAGGCTTGGGGGCAAAACGACCCCGGGGGCTAACATAGCTCGGGGTAGATTTGAATAAGCTCACGGTACTTATACGTATCTACTCCAAATTATATTAGCCTTTGAGTTAGCCCTTTGTATTGGGAGTAAATATGTAACGGAGATCGTCTGGTAAGCTGGAGGGCGCGGATTCAAATCCCCATCATCTGAAGCTTTGGAGCACTGTGCTAATTTGTTATTGATTTTATTCATGTCATTTTGACCACAATTCAACGGAGCAAAATGGTTTACGCTTAGGTTACCGGGTCGAAAATCGCACCTTTTCTGTAATTCTCAATCTTTATCTTCCCTCTTTTACACTTTCTTCTTCTTCCTAATATACTCTGCTCTCTCTAGCTTCATGGAATGAAGAACTATGTTGTTGTAGAAGATGTCTCCTCTAGAACGGGCTCTAGTCTTGATTTTAAATCATTACACGAAAGTAAAATCAAAAAATCAAATCAAGAATAATAATAAACTGAATATTAAATAAATTAGGTAGGTACCTACATAGGTACTGATTTTCTCTAATCACGATCGAATAAACTAGGGGCTAAAAAATTCCCGGAGGGACGGGCCCAGCTTGTTCTTCTCGCCCTCTTCTCTTATTCTCCTGCCTCTGCTTTCTCTTTATCCTCTCCCTCTTCTACTTTTCCTTCGAATTTTTATGTGTGCCATATGTATTCTTTATTTCTCGTCCTTTATGCTCCTTCTTCTTTATTTTTTTCTCCTCCTCCTTGTTCTTCTTTTACATACTTCTTCTTCTTCTTGTTTACTGTATTGACAAAGTCAGACAAACAGCAATACAACAATGATGTCAGAAAGGTAAAAACGGAATACATATCAGAAATCAGAAGGACAGAGTGAGAGGGATCGGGTATGAAAATAACAAATAACAATGTTTTCCTCCTCCTCCTCCTCCTTCTCCTCATACTGTTCCTCTTTTTCTTGACGGGACCTTCGCATCGGTATGATACTTGTAGACTGCTTCAAGGTAGGTACCTACAGATTTCCGGATATACACAGTATTACACAGCTATACCTACATTCTCGTTTTGTTTGCCTGTAGAGAGGGAAAAGTATAAATTTGAATATGTGTTTTGTTATGTAAGAAAATTTCGAGTAGGTATTTTCGTAACACAGATATGGAACCTGAACTCACGAGTAGGTACTTACATTAAGACCTACAAAAAGGATTTTTTTGTTCATTTGACGCTGAAGAAGAAAAGAAATGAGCACTTACTTGCATACAAAATATAACAAGTGCTGATTGTATTCACTTACTTGCATACAAATAGTGATTGTAGTCACTTACTTGCATACAAATACTGATTGTAGTCACTTACTTGCATACAAATGCTGATTGTAGTCACTTACTTGCATACAAATACTGATTGTAGTCACTTACTTGCATACAAATGCTGATTGTAGTCACTCACTTGCATACAAATACTGGTTGTAATCACTTACTTGCATACAAATACTGATTGTAGTCACTTACTTGCATACAAATGCTGACTGTAGTCAGGTGTATTGGAAGTCCTTTGGTATTGGTCACTATGATTTGTCTCACAACTACTACCAGTGCCTGAAAACAGACATCAAAAAGTTTTCACTAGGTATTACATATTATTATTATCATTATTATTATAATTTCAAGAGGTTTTACAGAGAAAACTGTAACTGCTGTCTTATCGTCCCGAAATCGAAGAGAGACGGAAGACAGGACAGGAGAAAGCCAGCCGTTCCGAGAACGAACCTTATCCCTTCAGGATAAAACCCGGCCCGGGCGGTAATCGAACTCACGGCCTGGCGCTTAAAAGGCAGACGCGCTACCAACCAAGCTAACTAGGCTGGCCAAATCCAGTGAATCAGATTCTACTGTTCTCTGCTCCTCTTTCTTAAGGGCCAATTTAAAGTGCTTTTTTAGAAGCTTGATAGAGGGAACTTATATACTGCTAAGGTCTTATCGTCCCGAAAGTGAAGAGATGAGAAGGAAGACAGACAGGATTAAGAGAGAGCCAGCCGTTCCGAGAACGAAACTAACTTATCTGTTTAGGATAAAATCCGCCCCGGGAATCGAACCTGTGACCGAGAGCTTACAAGGCAGACGCGCTATCCTCTAACCTAACTTTATGCTGACTAAGTGGTTCTTGTGGGGATCTTTCAGTTTAAATGCTAGGAAATAAATATGTATGAACTATGAATGGTGATGAAAACTCAGTCCTCCTTTTTTCGACTAGAATCACTAGAACCTCCCTAAATATCAAAGTAAACAAATAAACACCGATTTTCCAAATTCCCAACCTACATGCTACATGTGTATACCTATGTTATGAATGTTTACGAAATGTTATTTTACATTTTGCCTCGGGATGCCGAGGGCGAAAACGTAAAATTTCCGAAAAATATGTTTGAATAAATTTCGTGCAAACAATGCACGTCGCATTTTCATTGGATACCGACTTGAGTCAATATTTGAGTGTTTATATTCAGTGTATACCTTACCTACTACCTACCTTACATTTCAATATACCTACATAATGGTGATTTGGAAAACGAAGGATGGTACCTAATTCTTGTTCTTGGTTGCATTCTTGAAAGCAACTTTAGGCGCATCACACACTGGAGTAACGCGTTTCATGTAACTCGAAATCGATTAGATAAGGTTACCACTGTGTTCAGTGGGTTTCACGAAACGCGTTTCCCAGTGTACATCCGGCCTTAGCCCATCTACACACGGAGCTACTGAAAAGAAGCTGATTAGTAACTCAGTTAGTAACTCGAGTTTCACACTTCACATTTCTCAAAATTTTGAACTCATGCACGTACAGTACCTAACAATTTTGAGCTCATGTACGTACAGTAACCTAACAATATTTAGTATAGTCAAGAAAAACAGAAGATTCACTTACTTGTAGTTGTTGTTTTGAGTGGACTGGAAATTAAGGAAGGCAGACCTAGGGGAACACACCACAGTATTGTCCTCTACCGGTAATATGGGACTCCCTGGAGTGATGCACCTGATGCAACAAGCAACACACACATAAAGTGGTAGAAATGTCTACAATAGACCAGTAGGTGAGGTTTCAAAGTCAAAGAGCAAACAAAAGAAAAAAAAATTGAGGAACTAAGGATATTTTTTCTTCTACGACTTCTAGATCCGGAGATAAATCGATTTGAAGAATACCGGTAAATCTCATTTACTGACTTCATGGCATAATTATGCTCCCGTACGTGATGACGTCACATCAACTGTCCCGAGCAACAGTCGGCAACACTAGTGTAATGTGTTTGTGGGGGAGGTACGAGTAAGAAGGTAAGAAATAGAGAAGAGGAGGAAGAGAGGGGAAGACGGAAGAGGGGGAAGGAAAGGGAAGGAGAGAGAGGGGAGGTAATTTAATGAATTACATTGGAGTGTCAAGTTGTGTGGTGTCACTGGTGTCAGATAGGAGGAGGAGAAGGAGGAGAAGAAGGAAGAGAAGTAGGAAGACGAAAAGGGGGGCAGAAGTTAGAGGAGAAGGAGGAGAGGAGAAAAATGATGAAAGATGAAAGAGTAAATGGGTAGATATAACGAAGAGGAGTAGAGAGCTAATCCACAAAACCTATTGCGGTAAACAACTACACTTATTGAGGTTGTAGTTGTAGCGGTGTAGCCGCACCAATGGGTTTGATTGTCACAATAGATCTAACCAGGTCGCAGTGACCAAGGGCGTTTAATAGCCGATGGCCCTACTTATACCATTTTTTTTTCGTTTCCGGAACCACCTTTTAAATCTTGAACTTCCAGAAGTTTGCAACTTGAACAGCTCTCTGGTTGGCTTCCTTTAGGTCATTGTGTGCAGGTATTCTCTAATTGACTTCCACTTATACCAATACCAAAGGGGGTTGATGGTCTCTAGCCAAGATTACTTGGCCCGTCCCGAACCACAGTCAACCATAATGAGGACCTGTGCTTTTCCTTTGAAGCGTGGTAAACCCTTTGTAACCTCCAGCTATAATCTTGTATTTTTTGTTATTGGTATTATTTGTAATATTGTTGGTGTAAAAATAAATGCCCCTGAGGAAGTAACTACTTTGCAGTCCCAGGGAAAAAAAAAACCTCCAGCTAGCCAGGCTGGTTAGGTGGTCAAGGTTTGGCTTCTGCAATCCCCATGTATAGTCCCACAGAAAGACAATGTTGTCTGGCTGGGGGACCTTAAAGGGAGCAGACTTATTGAGGTGAAATACAACACCTGCCATAATTGAGGTAAACAACTGACCACGACAAAACCATTAGGGAAAGGCTTACTTACCTTCCTGAAGCCATCCTTGATCTGCGCTGTCCCTGCTTCTGAAATCTGTCTGGTAACCATCTGGAAAACAAATAGGAAGGTACATGGTGCAGACATCGCTGTTCAGTTCACTGGCCGTCGCGTCGATGGACATCGTTGTCGATCGATGTCGACTGAACCGTCCAAACTGTCTCGACAACATAGTTTTATCTCGTCGATGTCGATCGACGGCCCGTCGAATATGTTAGGATACACCTTTAAAGGGAGACCATGCCTAAATCAGCGTCTACAAAGTCTACATAAGGTCGATCATAATAACCTTTTTTTTTATTAAAAAAAAATCCTTTGATCTTTGAGCCAATTATTTTGTCGATGGTGGGATTCGAACCCGGGACCTTCTGCATGGCAAGTGCGTTACCACTGGGCTAACCGTCCCCTATGTTTTGTTCTCACGGTGAGAATACATAAAGTATTTGAAGTTAGAAGTCAATATTCAAGGGTATTTGAGTGAAATTTTGAGTGTATGGCCGCCATACACGCCCTACATGGAGGCTACGCCACTGTAATCTCACCTGTATTTTTGGTGTGATTCTCGTCTTGCTCATAGTTGGTTGTGTAAGGATGCAGAATGTCTGATCCTGATGGATGTCTGGAATTCTCTTTGGTTGAGAACGAATGGAAATATGAAGAGCCTCCCTGTAACAGAAGAGGAGTTTAACAGTGACTAACTTCGCTAGGAAATGACATTTTCTGTTATCGAACCCGAGAATGTAATCCCAAGGTTTTGGTCTGATTGGTTTGGAGTTGGGGAATATGCTAATTTATTATTTTATTTGAGTAGTCCCTTTACTCCAGCAGTAGGCTACTAGGTACTATTATTGTGGTCAAATTCTCAAATTATATTGAGGATAAAATTCCACGCCCTCCTGTTTACCAGGCGAGCGCCTTGACCACTACACCACCGAGTAGTAATGTATAGGTCTATCTAGATTCTAGGTCAAAGAACCTACCGCATGTAGCCCCAATGTATCTAGTCTGTAGAAATTATATTGGCTACTCGGTTTTCTTTTTAAAATCACTTTTCGTAGGTACTCTCCATACGGATTAATAGTCTTCGTTCTTATTTACGGAAAAACACGAGTATAGGTACTTAGTGCCTTTCCCCTGGCTATAGGTCAGTAGGAAGGGGTAGCAGGACTTCATCAGAGCTCAGGACCTACTTGTATAGAGATAAAAAAAAAAATCTAGCTATAGGTATGAGTAAAAACTCCACAGAAAATAAAAAAAAAAAAAAAAAAAAAAAAAAAAAAAAACGCACAAAAGATTTCAATTTTTAGTAAGAAAGATTTTCTTCTTTTTTATCCCGGAAAAAGATAAAATAAAAAATACAATAAAAGGGGGGTTAAAAATGATAAAATTATCAGATCAGACAGTAGATAAGGATGATTAGTTTTTGATAAGAGACTTTTTACTTTCCGTATCCTATAATTATGTTTTCCTATGAAAGTTTCTACAGGGGGAGGAGTCAGATAGCACGTGGGAATTTCGAAAGCTCCGGAAGGCTCCTCCCCCTGCGAAACAGCTTTCCTCGCGAAATATTCTTACAGGGTTCGTCAGTATTTTTAAATATTTTTTTCTTCTCAAAGTTCAGTCTGCTTTTCTTCTTTAACTTGGTCTTTTCCCAAAGTCTTTTCTGTCAGCTTTTATACATGGTCCTTTTAGTCTGGTAAAAAAACGTAGGTACAAACCGCTCGAATCATTGCTTATGTTCGGTGACAGAACGAGACAACGGGACCCGGTTTTATCCAGCGATAAAAGAAGAACCTTCGTTTTGCAGACTAAAAACCTGGTTAGCCTTGGTTAAGAATTGAGCTTTTAGGGCTCCTTTTCGTTAGGCTGAACCAAGCTTTCCTACGAGCAACAAGTTTCCAATCAGGCCACCAGTACCTACGAGTATACAGTCATATGTATAGGTACCTACCTACAGTTAAAGCTGATCGAGGAGTACCTATTACACGAGGTTTGTAAACCGGAAGTTTAGGGTTCGATTCCCGACAGAATCAAGTTTTTTTTTAGTCTGGTGTATCTGAAGAATTCCGGGGTGCACTGGCTCTCTCTCTCTCTCTACCTACTTGTACCAACCCACAACCCACTATTCTGATAGGTTTCAACTACTTTCAGAAAACGGAAACTTTCAGCAATATAGGTATTGGAATACCCTGTACAAAATACATACCTATCTACATAGTACATTGCAAGGTAAATATGTACCAACCTAATACGTAACTACAGAGTGAAAATTCATCATGATGTTGTTTTTATGAAATTAAATATTAATTTAAAATAAAATGTTTTAATTAGTATTTTTCATATTGAATTTTTAATGAACTTTTTTTTCCTGGTTGTTTTGTTTGTGCATTTGGTGTTTTTATTTTGTATGACCCTACCTACTCGTACCTTTAATAGGTATTGAAGTAGAAACACACGAGTATAGGTATAGGTAGGTATATGGTAGAGATCAGCTATATGCTCAGTACCTATGTGGATACATAGTTAGTTGGAGCCTCTGGAGATAATAGCAAATCTGAATCCAGCTAGCTCAAGCCGCATGACCCCAATACGATAGGATGATTCACGAATCGCGAGTCTGATGAGCTGAGAAGTGGGGCTCTGGAGTTTTGGCATCTCCACCAATACACTTTTATTCGCATGGTAGATTAGTGAAGTGTTAAGCATTTCCACTATCCACCAAGAGAACATTTTTTAAAGACAATCGAGTAGGTAGGTTTTTTATTTTGGTTAACTACCTATATAAATGGATTTTCAGAGAAATATTTCCGTGTTTTAAATAGCATTTAAAAACCATTCGGACAGACCAAATTATGAATAGGTAATTCAGGAATACATATTTTGTTAAATAAAATCCACAAATTGATTCATCTTATTTTTTATTAGGTAACTACGTAGGTAGGTAACTAGGTAGGTACGTTAGCGGAGTTTTGGCGTCTCCACAGATAAGTTTGTATGATGGAAGGAGTAGGAACCTCAAGTGGAGTGTAGATATCTCCACTAAAATTAATTTTAGTAGGTATACCTACTCTTCTTTCTTTTTTTTTACTGAGACTAATTTGAATGTATGTATTTTGACATCTCCACTAATACTAAATTAACCTAGGTCCTTTTCCTTTCTTGATAAGGTTGGTGGGGTTTTGACATCTCCACTAGTATGATTTTGCTCTTATTTGTAACGTAGGCTTTTCTAGGAAAGTCAAAGCTTTCTTTTTCGGCCTAATTTGTTCTGAGTTATGAGAAACGAGGGAAAATCCGAATGAACCCTGACTGTTCTGCTTTATTTCTTAATGGAAACAAAACAAGCTAACACAATCTAACAATAGACATGAAGGAGAAAAAGAAAAGACTGAAGAAGAAGGAGGAGAATAAGAAGAAGGAGAAGAAGAAGAAGAAGAAGAAGAAGAAGAATAAATATTTTTTTTTTTTTTTTTTTTTTTTTTTAGAGAGAGAACTGTAACTGCTAAGGTTTTAACGCGAAAGCGGAGAGAGGAGGAAGATAGGATAGGAGAAAGCTAACCGTTCAGGGAACGAACCTTATCTGTTTGGGATAAAATCCGCCCCGGATGGGAATCGAACCCGCGAACTAGGTTATCGCCCGGGACAAATGAAAAAGAACTCGCCTAATATTTTATTTGCCATCACTTACCTACTCGAATCACCAACCTTCTGACCAGAAGTCAATCGCGTTAAGCCGTTTTTGTAGCCGATTATGACCACCTCTGTTTTCTCTAAGATGAACAAAGCCATGGCTGTAGAATCTGTAGATCAACAGCAGGAAGTATTGTGTCTCTTCTTATGACCAAGATGAGATGTCGGTATTTTTCGTTCGGAAATGGAAATGATATTTCCCTTCTTCAAGATGACAGATTTCCCTTGGTTTAGTACAGGCGAGGCGCTAATATGCTATATCACACCTAAAGAGGGCAAATGAGCTTCAAAAGAGAGGAAATCATCTCAGATTCCGAAAGGAAAATACCTACGACTCTATGGTGACTCTTGGTTGACCTCTCCTCCTCCTCCTTCTCCTCATACTGTTCCTCTTTTTCTTGACGGGACCTTCGCATCGGTATGATACTTGTAGACTGCTTCAAGGTACCAAGGTAGGTACCTACAGATTTCCGGATATACACAGTATTACACAGCTATACCTACATTCTCGTTTTGTTTGCCTGTAGAGAGGGAAAAGTATAAATCTGAATATGTGTTTTTAGTCCGTCCTTCCTTTTATTATGTAAGAAAATTTCGAGTAGGTATTTTCGTAACACAGATATGGAACCTGAACTTACGAGTAGGTACTTACATTAAGACCTACAAAAAGAATTTTTTTTGTTCATTTGACGCTGAAGAAGCAAAGAAATGAGCACTTACTTGCATACAAAATATAACAAATGCTGATTGTATTCACTTACTTGCATACAAATGCTGGTTGTAGTCACTTGCTTGCATACCTACATATACTGATTGTAGTCACTTATTTGCATACAAATACTGATTGTAGTCACTTACTTGCATACATACACTGATTGTAGTCACTTACTTGCATATACAAATACTGATTGTAGTCACTTATTTGCATATACAAATACTGATTGTAGTCACTTACTTGCATACAAATGCTGACTCTAAATATACAGAGGATAATATTATTATTGTTTACATGGGAGTTTTGTTTTGACTTTTTTCGTCGGTAAATATTGATAGTAAGGGCCGATTTATAGTGCTTTTTTAGAAGTTTGATAGACGGAACTTATACTGTTAAGGTCTTATCGTCCCGAAAGTGAAGAGAGAAGGAAGACAGACAGGATTAAGAGAAAGCCAGCCGTTCCGAGAACGAAACTAACTTATCTGTTTAGGATAAAATCCGCCCCGGGAATCGAACCTGCGACCTAGAGCTTACAAGGCAGACGCGTTACCCTCTAACCTAACTTTGAGCTGACTAAGTGGTTCTTGAGGGGTTGTTTCAGTTTACATGCTAGGAAATAAATATGTATGAACTATGGATGGTGATGAAACAGTCCTCCTTTTTTCGACTAGAACCTCCCTTAAATATCAAAGTAAACAAATGAACACCGATTTTCCAAATTCCCAACCTACATAAGTACATGTGTACCTATATTATGAATGTTTACGAAATGTTACTTTACATTTTGCCTCGGGATGCCAAGGGCGAAAACGTAAATTTTTCGAAAAATATGTTTGAATAAATTTCGTGCAAACAATGCACGTCGCATTTTCATTGGATACCGACTTGAGTCAATATTTGAGTGTTTATATTCAGTATATACCTTACCTACCTATATAGACCTTACATTTTGATATTACCTACTAAATACCTAGGTACCGTATCGGAAACGAAAGAAGGTAATTCTTGTTTTTGGTTGCCTTATTCCTGAAAGCAACTTTAGGCTCAGTACATACTGGAAAAACGCGTTTTATGCAACTCGAAAAAGAGTCCTCAACGAAGCCTTGACCATAGTACCGACCCTCGCCTCGCAGAAAATCAAGAAATTGAGCTGAGTATTTTTTCTGCGGCGGTCTTGGCGATGGTCCATGTCTATGGTCGCATTGGTCGCCGTTGTGGTCGCGCACTTACACTTCACATGTCTCAAAATTTTGACTTCACAGCAACAATATCTACAACAGCAACAATATTTTATTATACCTAATAGTCAAGAAAAACAGAAGATTCACTTACTTGTAGTTGTTGTTTTGAGTGGACTGGAAATTAAGGAAGGCAGACCTAGGGGAACACACCACAGTATTGTCCTCTACTGGTAATATGGGACTCACTGGAGTGATACACCTGATGCAACAAGCAACACACATACCTACATTATAATAACTATAAAGTGTAAAAAAAAATAATAATAAAAAAAAAACAGGTACGATCAATGGTCGATCGACGGCCGTCGACGATGTGTGGACATAGCTATCCACGTTCCGTTATTCTTCTTTGTTCTTTTCAAGTATCCTTTCTTTGACTTTTTGTTTGATTTTATTCACATTTTCTTCATCTAAGAAATCTTTACAGTATTCCTGTAATAATTTCGGGATATACCTCATCTACTTGCCGAGAAGCTTGACTTTATCTACAAGGAGAATGTAAGTTAGATAGAAAAGCTTGACTTTATCTACAAGGAGAATGTAAGTTAGATAGAAAAGCTTGACTTTATCTACTAGGAGAATGTAAGTTAGATAGAAAAGCTTGACTTTATCTACAAGGAGAATGTAAGTTAGATATAAAAGCTTGACTTTATCTACAAGGAGAATGTAAGTTAGATAGAAAAGCTTGACTTTATCTACAAGGAGAATGTAAGTTAGATAGAAGTGAAATAAATAGAAGAGTTTACTTACATAAGTGAGAACTCTGCCACTTAAAATAAAGATCCTAGAAGTTACATAATTAATGAGGGAGGAGTGAAGGTGGAAAAAGGGTTAAAGAGTATAAATAACACAAGTACCTACCTATAGTTCATCCAGATCAATGTGACAGCAATGAGTCATCAACCCAAAATTAAGGAACCAATCTTGCAGAGGAAATCCCTACATTGTTGCAATTCAGGTAAGGGTCTATTTTTGATAAACTCTCTCTTTTAAAATGCAGAGGTAGCTCTAAGTTCAGAGGTTGGATTCCAGAACAGGTAAGGTGGATATCGCCTTACCTGACTTTGTTTCACTGTCAGAGGAAGCACTGTGCAATATACCTTCCCCTTTTAAAGATTCTCTACCATTGCACTTGTGACATGTTTGGCAACAATACCTATTTTTTTTTTGCTGTCACATTGATCTGGACACACTATATATTGAACCTACCAGACTGCACATGAGATAGGTTAAGGGAAAATCTATTCAGTTGCAATAGCTGTATCACTTAAGCTAAGCAACGTTGTACGTGATTGGTATCCAGATGGGTGGCCATCTGGGCAATCACATGCTGCTGGATTTTGCCAGCCCCACTCAGGCTGGATGAGAAGGCTCAGGAGAGTGATAACTTGTTGCCGAATTGAAATTTAACCCCTTATGTGAATTAAAATTAATCAAAATGTTTACATGCTTTCTTTTTATTCCAGGACAATACCAAAGGTGTTCTGAAGCCTGAAGATGGCCATAGTAGTGGTCCTGAAGATGGCCATAGAGTTGTTCTGAAGATGGCCATAGTAGTGGTCGAAATATATCAACTCGTCTGTCCTTTTATCTATAGTCTTGTTTATTAACGTCTACTAGATAGGGGACAGTCCATAATCCACTCCAGTCAAGTGAAGATACTCTTCACAAATTTTGAGAACACCACAGCATTACTAACAGCCTCCTTTACCCATTGTATCAAGTATATAATTTTCCTTTTTACTCTTTTTAGCTAATGAACGAAAAAAGGTAAAATATAAGAAGACTCTGGTAGCTAATGCCACCACTGATTTGCTAGGTACTGATTTTTTTTTTTTTTTAAAAGATGAGTGTTCCACCGCCGTTTTTATTTCGTAGCAATGGAACAACTGCTACATTAGACGCTTGTG
>NW_007381231.1:24249-25059 GCF_000475195.1 Diaphorina citri | reverse complement strand
GTACCTATTGTGTCTTTCCTCGCCCATCTGATGAGGAAAATATTTCGGGTATGCTACGACACAGACCACACGAGTCTAAAATGTGGCAGTTGTGTCTCACCCATGAGGGACCGGATGATGAGCATGCTACGACACAGACCCGTAAAGTCCCGAGTAGCAGTTGTGTAATTTGCTACGAAATAAAAACGGCGATGAAACACCTTTTTTTCTCAACTAGGTACCTACTTAGGTAGGTACTTGAAACAATATTCGAGGTAGGTAAGTATTAATATTGAACAATACCTCAAATATGTCATCGCCTAATCTCTAAGCTTTAGTTTACTCAATGATGTCCCTGAACGCTGGTGGGGCGGTTGATGTTGATTCGAGTGACTGCCACTGGCACCGCGGACGGCAACTTGATGTACTTGGCGTTCAACGTGATGAAACTGGTGGAGTGGCTGGCCTGAAATAAATAAATAAAAAAACACAGGGTTTTCATGTCTGATGTTTTGGTCTAGTGGTCAAGACGCTCGCCTGGTAAATTAGGAGGGCGTGAGTTTCGATCCCAGCCGAGGCATGGAATTTTATCATCATTTATTTGAGAAGGAATTTGACTACATAATAATGGAATTTGACCACATAATCTAAGGGTTAGGTGGTAGAGAACAACTCCGGTGTTAACCTGGTTACCTTCTGCTCAAGAGTCTAATATTATTATCCTCGTCGTACCCAAGGTCCACAATTGTGGACAAATATTTTGTAGTCTTAAGAGCCCAGGCTTATAATAGTGTTTGTAGTCTTAAAGGCCCAAGGTCCACAATTGTGGAC
>NW_007381231.1:15064-15140 GCF_000475195.1 Diaphorina citri | reverse complement strand
CCGGGGCGGATTTTATCCTGATTGGATAATGTTCGTTCTCGGAACGGCTGGCTTTCTCCTATCCTGTCTTCCTTCT
>NW_007381231.1:0-14943 GCF_000475195.1 Diaphorina citri | reverse complement strand
CCTTAAAAAAAAAAAAAAAAAAAAAAAAAAAAAAAAAAAAATCATCCATCAATTGATCGACTGTGTGTGGCCACAGCTTTAACTTTCAACTTAATATTCTGTCCTCAAACTTCAAGTAAACCTGAGTAAGAAACTTACCGTCAGAGTAATCTTAACGGTGCCGGCAAATTCCGCCTTGGCCAAATCCGGATCCACATGAACTTCGTAACCCGTCGGCTTCAGGTCCGTAGGTAGCCGAAATTTGGTCATCACGGGGACTGCCCCAGTTTCGCCGTCTTTCAACTGAGCTCCGAACAGTCGATCGTCGAACGGGATGGCCGAAATGTGGCCGATCACGACCGCCAGAAGGAGACAGCCGAAAACTGGTTTCATTTTTTCGGAATCCGGATCCACATGAACTTCGTAACCCGTCGGCTTCAGGTCCGTAGGTAGCCGAAATTTGGTCATCACGGGGACTGCCCCAGTTTCACCGTCTTTCAACTGAGCTCCGAACAGTCGATCGTCGAACGGGATGGCCGAAATGCGGCCGATCGCGACCGCCAGAAGGAGACAACCGAAAACTGGTTTCATTTTTTTCGATCACGGGGAAAAGCCGAAACTAGTCGAAAATTATCGAACTGAAATTACCTAGCTCCTATAGGTACAATACAAAGAAATTAAAAATCACTAATGTGTTTTGTTTATTATTTGGTTAGGTCTCTATTTGAATTGATTTGATTCACTAGTCGAAAATTATCGAACTGAAATTACCTAGCTCCTATAGGTACAATACAAAGAAATTAAAAATCACTAATGTGTTTTGTTTATTTAGTTAGGTCTCTATCTGAATAAAATTGATTTGATTTTTAGGAAGGTATTTATTTACCTTAGATTTATTTTTTCAAAACACGATTAGGTCCCTACAAACATTTTGATCAACTGATATTTGGACTAAAAAGTTTAATTAGAAAAGTTCTCTTTCCAAAAGAAAAAAAAATACACTCTTGGAACTTATTTTTTTACTAACTTTTTTTTTCTTTCGATAACTGACGAAACTGTTTTCCGGTTTAAATTCGGTTTAATGCGGCAACTGATGAAGATCGCTACAAGTATGACAGTCACAAGATGAATGTCGCCTTAGAGCCTTAGACGGTTCTGAACAGACAACAATATTCAAGAGGTTTCGCAAAACCTTAGCTTTGGTTCTCACTGCCTGTTCTGTACCTTGGAGCTGGTTCCCGTTCCTACTTGTTTTTTTTTGTTTTTGTTTCAAATCGGCTTTACTCCTTAAAACATCCGATTACATTACCTTCCTTCCTAATTCCTAAAGGATGAGGAAAGTAAAAATCGGCTTTACTCCTTAAAACATCCGATTACATTACCTTCCTTCCTAATTCCTAAAGGATGAGGAAAGTAAAAATCGGCTTTACTCCTTAAAACATCCGATTACATTACCTTCCTTCCTAATTCCTAAAGGATGAGGAAAGTAAAAATCGGCTTTACTCCTTAAAACATCCGATTACATTACCTTCCTTCCTAATTCCTAAAGGATGAGGAAAGTAAAAATCGGCTTTACTCCTTAAAACATCCGATTACATTACCTTCCTTCCTAATTCCTAAAGGATGAGGAAAGTAAAAATCGGCTTTACTCCTTAAAACATCCGATTACATTACCTTCCTTCCTAATTCCTAAAGGATGAGGAAAGTAAAAATCGGCTTTACTCCTTAAAACATCCGATTACATTACCTTCCTTCCTAATTCCTAAAGGATGAGGAAAGTAAAAATCGGCTTTACTCCTTAAAACATCCGATTACATTACCTTCCTTCCTAATTCCTAAAGGATGAGGAAAGTAAAAATCGGCTTTACTCCTTAAAACATCCGATTACATTACCTTCCTTCCTAATTCCTAAAGGATGAGGAAAGTAAAAATCGGCTTTACTCCTTAAAACATCCGATTACATTACCTTCCTTCCTAATTCCTAAAGGATGAGGAAAGTAAAAATCGGCTTTACTCCTTAAAACATCCGATTACATTACCTTCCTTCCTAATTCCTAAAGGATGAGGAAAGTAAAAATCGGCTTTACTCCTTAAAACATCCGATTACATTACCTTCCTTCCTAATTCCTAAAGGATGAGGAAAGTAAAAATCGGCTTTACTCCTTAAAACATCCGATTACATTACCTTCCTTCCTAATTCCTAAAGGATGAGGAAAGTAAAAATCGGCTTTACTCCTTAAAACATCCGATTACATTACCTTCCTTCCTAATTCCTAAAGGATGAGGAAAGTAAAAATCGGCTTTACTCCTTAAAACATCCGATTACATTACCTTCCTTCCTAATTCCTAAAGGATGAGGAAAGTAAAAATCGGCTTTACTCCTTAAAACATCCGATTACATTACCTTCCTTCCTAATTCCTAAAGGATGAGGAAAGTAAAAATCGGCTTTACTCCTTAAAACATCCGATTACATTACCTTCCTTCCTAATTCCTAAAGGATGAGGAAAGTAAAAATCGGCTTTACTCCTTAAAACATCCGATTACATTACCTTCCTTCCTAATTCCTAAAGGATGAGGAAAGTAAAAATCGGCTTTACTCCTTAAAACATCCGATTACATTACCTTCCTTCCTAATTCCTAAAGGATGAGGAAAGTAAAAATCGGCTTTACTCCTTAAAACATCCGATTACATTACTTTCCTTCCCATAGGAAAAGGAAAGTAAAAGTCGATTTGAGTTAAGGAGTTTGACAGGGATTCAAGATGCGTTGACACTACAATCCCGAATTTGATAGTATGGCTTACAGTCCTTTTTAGTCCCGAATCTTACACCAAGTTATCAAATTATTGTGGACTTATATTACCGACATTGACAGTAAGTCACTAAAATGGGGAGTTTTCAGACCTTCACAGTTCCGGATTTAAGTAGGGTTTCAAGGATCGAAGGAGAGAAGAGACACTTGTCTTGCCGATAACAGAATGATATTGCCTGATACGAATGGGCGGCTTAAGTACAAACCTACAAACCCACCACATATGTGTAGGTTAGTACCTATAGTTACCTAGGTACACTCGTACCTCATAATACCTTTTATGTCAATAGGGGAAAATGAAAAACAGATCGCTTTTTTTGTTTTACAAAATTATAATTAGGTATACGAAAAAAACAGATCGCTTTTTTTGTTTTACAAAATTATAATTATAATATTGTAAAACAAAAAAGCGATCTGTTTTTCATTTTCCCCTATTGATTTTAATTTGTTTTACCAAGTGTTGTGTATACCCTTGATAGTTCTAACTTTTTAATACCTTTTATGTACCTACACTCTAAAGAGTCTACAGTTAGTAGGTAGGTACGTACGTATTTCGTACTTATGGGTATAAGATCAGTTTAACTCCAAACACAAAAAGCCCACTCCGAGGCTTTAGGCTTAAGTGTAGGGGAAACAGCCCCAAAGGATGCATTAAAAGGAAATAATTTTACGGCGGTTTTTATAATCGTCCCTCAGAAGGGGTGGTTGAGATAGGTGCTGCGGTTGGCGGTATTTTGACCGTTTTTTGGCGGTTTTCAGCTATACCGACTAAACGGTTAGAGATATTATACCTAAAATTTTAGGGAACAATTAGGATAAGGAAAGTCGTGTGATGCTCACACCAGATTTTTTTATAATCGTCCCTCAGAAGGGACAGTATGACTGAAAGGGTTAAGCTTATACGTTACAGTTAGCTATATCTACCTACCAATTTTCTGTCCAAACTTTCCGTTCCGCGTTACGTCGTAGAGTTGTAGACGCTATCTGTCCGTTGTCGATAGCGTTCTCGGTTCGTTCTTGGAACGGCTGGTTTTCTCCTGGTCTCTCTTCGATTTCGGCACGATAAGACCTTCTTTGTTACAGTTCTCTCTATCCTGATCATCTGCAGACGTTCTTGGAAAAGAGGGTTCTTCTATATCTATCCTGTATCTCCCCTTCTCTCTTCGATTTCCGGACGATAAGACCTCCATTGTTACAAATGTTAAAATACCCTCTGTCAAACTTCTAATAATAATCGAGCCACCAAAATAACCCCTCGTCTACCCTTTATTCTGTTGACAAGTATCTAGAGTGATTGAGGTGACAAAGTGTAGGTATACTATCTCCTGATAAGCTAAGCAAACAGCCCAAAATATCTATACACCGAACTAAAAAAGATAAAATAAATATCGTCAAGGGAGTAAGTATCTCAATAGATTTTTAGATTTTTTTTACAATGTATTAGGATTTAGGTTAGGCACCATTGGTGGCGGATCGGTGGTGTAGTGGTCTAGGCGCTCGACTGGTAAACAGGAGGGCGTGGGTTCAATCCCAGCCGAGGTATGGACTTTTATCCTCAATATAATTTGAGAATTTGACCACAATAATAGTAGTAGCCTACTGCTGGAGTAAAGGGACTTTTCAGTCCTATGCGAGCAGTATAAATAAGCACTATTATTATTATTATTATTATAAAGGACCCTTTCTATCCTATATCCTATCCGAAAAGTATAAATAAACACTCATTTTATTCTCCGTTCCAGGGTGCCCGAATCATCAAGTCCTCACACTTTGAGTTGGACTACTTACTGGGGAGGAAGATCACATTTGTTTGTTTGGCTCAGGGGTACCCGCGACCTCAGATAACTTTCTTATCGTCCCGAAATCGAAGAGAGAAGGAAGACAGGATAGGAGAAAGCCAGCCGTTCGAGAACGAACATTATCCCATCAGGACAAAATCCGCCCCGGGCGGGAATCGAACCCGCGGCCTAGCGCTTACAAGGCACTACCAACTAAGCTAACTAGGCTGGCTAATGGTTACTTGTCAACTGTTGCATTCAACGTATTTTCGCCGCTCGCTGACTAAATTTACGATTTTTCTCCAAAAGGTTTAATATAGGGAACTAGGTATCGGATAAAATCCGCCCCGGGCGGGAATCGAACCCGCGGCCTAGCGCTTACAAGGCAGCTGGCAGACGCACTACCAACTAAGCTAACTAGGCTGGCTAATGGTTACTTGTCAACTGGTGCATTCAACGTATTTTCGCCGCTCGCCGACTAAATTTACGATTTTTCTCCAAAAGGTTTAATATAGGGAACTAGGTATTACCTACTGTTAAGGTCTTATCGTGCCGAAAGCGAAGAGAGAATGAAGACAAAATAGGTGAAAGCCAGCCACCTGCGAACGAACCTTCTTCTGTGTTTAGGATAACATCCGCCACGGGCGGAAATCGAACCCGCGCCCTAGCGCTTACAAGGCAGATGCGCTACCTTCCAAGTTAACTAGGATGAGGTGGGGGGGGGGACTTTATGAATGCACTGTATATCGAAAAGCGTCACAAACCCTTGTGATACCTGCCAAATAGATATGGCTTATCGGTGCTGAGCGACACAAATATTATAGCGAGCACTACATATTGCCTATAGCGAGCGCTACATTATGAATCACGAGGTGTCAATAAGAGGGGCGATAGGGCTGCGAATGGCCAAGTTTAGGGAGTCATGATTCATGAACAGTTAAGTTGGATGGAAGAGAATGACTCATAGATCCCGCTCCTCAGTTGGAATTTGAATGAAATGTCTGGTGTTTACTCATTTGTAGATTGTAAAAAATCTGGTTTTTATTATTCTTTAAATTCCATTGTTCTGTTAAAAAAAAAATCCAATCTTCTTCTTCTGTTCCATATTCTACTGACGTTAGCAATCATGGTGACTAATTCATTTCTGTCTTAGGAAAAGCGCTAGGCCGCGGGTTCGATTCCCGCCCGGGACGGATTTTGTACTGATGGGATACAGGAGGATAGGAAGAGAATTGAGTCCGGATAATGTAATTGAGGAAATCTTGAAGTGTCGTGAAAATTGGGAAATATATGTGGGGATGACCAGGAAAATGATAAGGATTAAGGAGGCAGACGGTAGATTAAGAGCACAACAATAATAAAAGAGAATGAAAAGCACCGCACTTGAAGAGTAATGTCTTCGTTTCCGAGTGCGGTAATAGCTTAAAAAAAATAATAATAATAATAATAATAAAAAAATACTCACTGTGGAGGAGAGGGTATAAAGGGGGGGGGGGACAGGGTTTCTCAACAACGATAAATTCAAAGATCAGAGGGTAATAAAATTGGAAGCTTTTTCTTCTAGGGTATCGTCTCTCTTATTGAAGATAAACAAAGTAAAGTTCCACTTGGTTCAGGTGTATGCAGTATGCTCCAACTTCCAATTCTACTGACGAGGAATTAGAATCTTTCTATGTTAACTTGCACTCCTATCCTGTCTTCCTTCTCTCTTCGATTTCGGGACGATAAGACCCTAGCAGTTACAGTTCCCTCTGTCAAACCTCTTGAAAAAAATCTGTCTTAGGCTGCTTGAAAAGGATCGGGAGTATTTTTTGTTGAACCATATATTATTAGGGATATTTTTTTTTTTTTGTCTAAATCTGGTGAATCCGGATTCTTTTGGACAAGAAACGTGTCTTCAAAATACGAATTCAGTGAATGGGATTTTCACATTTTCAAATCCGTTGAATCCGAATTTGATTTTTGTTGAACCATATATTATAAGGGATATTTTTTTTTGTCTAAATCTGGTGAATCCGGATTCTTTCGGACAAGAAACGTGTTTTCAAAATACGAATTCAGTGAATGGGATTTTCACATTTTCAAATCCGTTGAATCCGAATTTTTAACTTGCAAGAAGCTTTAGATAGGAGTAAGGATTTAGGAAAGAAGTACTGCATGGGAGATTTTAATTCCAAGGTGGGAAAGCGTTACACACACTGTAGAATACACATTGTAGCAGGTTAAATATAGCAAACATCAGAATTGGATAGGATAAGTAAGGAAGTTTTATATGTAGTTCCCTTATTTACCATATATTATGTATTGTTTATTTCTTATTCTTCTAAATAAACAGGGCTCTGACCCTTGCTTTATATATATAAAAAAAGGTAGGAAAGCGTAAAAGAGAGAAGTGATTAGGAGAATACAGTTTTGGAGAAAGGACCAAAAGGGGTGAGTACTTGATTACATCAGAATTGGATAGGATAAGTAAGGAAGTTTTATATATAGTTCCCTTATTTACCATATATTATGTATTGTTTATTTCTTATTCTTCTAAATCTAAATAAACAGGGCTCTGACCCTTGCTTTATATATATAAAAAAGGTAGGAAAGCGTAAAAGAGAGAAATGATTAGGAGAATACGGTTTTGGAGAAAGGACCAAAAGGGGTGAGTACTTGATTGGATTTGCTAATGTACTGATTTTGTATTATTATGTCATTTATATTTAAAAAGTTTTATATGTTCTAAACCTAAAATACAAATAAAGGCTCATTACCTACATTACATTATATTACAATACTTACTGCCTCCACGACCTCCACTATAAGGGGCACCTCCACTCCTCCCTCCTCCTCCTCCTCCCCGCATAGGTCCTCCTCCAAAGCTCTGCTGATATCCACCTCCAAAGCCACCACCTCCTTGTCCCCCCCAGGCAGAGTTACCACCCCAACCACCGCCAGAGTTACCACCCCAACCACCGCCAGAGTTACCACCCCAGCCACCTCCGGAATTACCACCCCAACCACCCCCGGAGTTACCACCCCAGCTGGAGCCTCCTTGGTCCCATGGCCCTGGGCCACCACCTGTGGGGGAAGAAAATATGGCAGGAGTTAGGGTGTGGTAGATAATTAGCAGAATGTGATAAGGCAGTGCTTCTCAAAGTTGTTGCCACCACAACACACTTCTCAAGACTCCATCTTTCCCACCCCAGCTGGAGCCTCCTTGGTCCCATGGCCCTGGGCCACCACCTGTGGGGGAAGAAAATATGGCAGGAGTTAGGGTGTGGTAGACAATAAGCAGAATGTGATAAGGCAGTGCTTCTCAAAGTTGTTGCCACCACAACACACTTCTCAAGACTCCATCTTTTAGTGGCATACAGTTTGAGAAGCACTGTGATGAAATATTTCAATGAGTTATTTTCTGGAGCTCTTGTGTTGATCCAGTGCTAAAGTAGTAAGGATGGTGCCTCTTCTCGATCATTTTCTGATGAAGGACACACTTCACCAGGTAAATTTTTTATTTGATTTTAGTAGAGTGTAACTTTGTTTAAATACTCAATTTAAATCTTACATATTCTTGAGAGTTTATTGGAATGGTTGTTAAATTAATTAGAATTGGACTTAGATAAAGTAAGTCTAACTAGGTACTCAATTTAAGTAAGATTTAGAACACTGTGGGATGATCAAAAATTAAAGTTATTCAACCAATCAGAATGTGGCAAGACTGTGTAATATGCCCCTCCCTATAATAAACACAAAAGAAATCTCACCTCCCCAGCCACCTCCACCATTGTTACCCCATGGATCACCGCCTCCCTGATTCCCACCGAAGCCTCCTCTTGTCTTCAGCTTGGCCATTTCCTCTTTGGATAGTGCTTTCTTCACGTCAACCTTCTTACCTTTCACCAGGTGGGTGCCTTTCACTGAAGAAAAGAAACCAGTTAGAATATACCTTGTTTATCCTGCTGGAATAGGACTAAAAAGTCCATTTACCCAGGTAGTCTAACTGAACAGAATCCAACATTTCATGGTCACTGAAGAAAAGAAACCAGTTAGAATATACCTTGTTTATCCTGCTGGAATAGGACTAAAAAGTCCATTTACCCAGGTAGTCTAACTAAACAGAATCCAACATTTCATGGGTAAAATACATGGTATGATTCAAATTAATAAATAAGGGATATAGCTACAAAGGTGTTAAAAAAAAAAACCTACACCCACTTTTAAGAATTATTCTTTAGCACTCATATTGCTTTATTTTATACTATATGACAAATACTCACAACAAGCTTTGTCAACAGGATCATAATCATTGTACTCCACAAATCCAAATCCACGCTTCTTTCCTGTTTCTTTCTCTGTCACTAAAGCAACCGATGTGACTTCACCAAACTGACCAAAGTACTCTTTCAAATCTTCTTCGGTGATGTCATCTCTAAGAGAACCAACAAACAACTTTTTCACTGTTGCTCCAGCTTCGGGCCTGTTGATTTCCTGTAAAAATAAGTCATATTACTTAATGGTAAGTAGATCAAAAAGAAAATTAGTTTTTAAACTCAAAGAAACGTTTTACAGAATTATAACTTTTTTCTATGCTGTAATGTGGTAATGTTGTGATTCTAAGAGAACCAACAAACAACTTTTTCACTGTTGCTCCAGCTTCGGGCCTGTTGATTTCCTGTAAAAATAAGTCATATTACTTAATGTTAAGTAGATCAAAAAGAAAATTAGTTTTTAAACTCAAAGAAACGTTTTACAGAATTATAACTTTTTCTATGCTGTAATGTGGTAATGTTGTGACTGTATTTAACATAACTGATTCAGACATTTTTGAGTGCCACTCAATACTTACAGTTCTGGGCACAGCTCTTTTTGGTTCCACCACTTTTGAGTCAATTGTGTGGGGTCTAGCAGCTTGGGCATCATCAACCATGTGTGCTGACGAGTAAGTAATGAATCCAAAGCCTCTGGACTTTTTGGTTTGGGGGTCTTTCATGACAACTACATCGACAACATCTCCCCATGCTTCAAAGTGGCTTTTCAATGTTTCACTCGATGTACGGTAGTCCAAGCCTCCAATGAACAGTTTTCTCAGATGTTCAGGTTCTTTCTGGAAGTGAAAATGAGTGAAAGGGACATTTTTTAGTGCTATATGAGCAATTTGAACATTTTTAATCCTGGAAATACTGATTGACAAAATAAATTTGTCTCTGGGCATGTTCAAAGTTCAAACTCTCTTAATAAGAACCAAGCCCTGATTTTTTAGTGCTATATGAGCAATTTGAACATTTTTAATCCTGGAAATACTGATTGACAAAATAAATTTGTCTCTGGGCATGTTCAAACTCTCTTAATAAGAACCAAGCCCTCTTAATAAGAACCCTCAATAATTCATGATGATACCTACACAAAATCCTCAAATAAAATTCACTTAGGTCAATGACCCCTCTCTGAGTATAAATTTGTTGAGCTCCTTTGTTCAAAGAACACTGTTGAGTGTTTGTGTACCTATTTGTGTTTCTGTGAAGGTTACCTACCGACCAAACTAGAGCCCACCCTCAATAATTCATGATGATACCTACACAAAATCCTCAAATAAAATTCACTTAGGTCAATGACCCCTCTCTGAGTATAAATTTGTTTAGCTCCTTTGTTCAAAGAACACTGTTGAGTGTTTGTGTATTTGTGTTTCTGTGAAGGTTACCTACCGACCAAGCTAGAGCCTTGATTTTTGTAGCTTGATTATTGGAAATTCAAGTAGGTAATATCTTGGATTCTTGGGTGAACTTTCTACTTTAACAGTAGATAATTTTGCAAAGTACTTCACTTACCATTTTGACTGATTTTATGTGGTCCTGTCCAAGAGATTGGTGATATATGAAATTCCTGAGGTTAAAATGATAAAAAGGCTTATTGTAAGGCTAATCAGTTAGCGATTAAAAAAAAAAATGATTTTACTGTAATCTGTAATTTAAAAATCAAATGCATGGAAGATTTTAAAAATTTGAAGAAGAAAGAAAGCTAAAATTTGAAGAAGAAAGCTAAAAACTAAAAACTAAAAAATAAACAGTGTTGCCAGACTGGTCAGCTGAGATTACCATACAATTTTACTGAAAATACCGTACTTTACCGTATGCCACTTTTGTAAAGTCGTACATTTTTGCATAGTACGGCGCAGAATGCGTTGAGATGAGAGGTTTTCAGAGGTTTTTTGTCAGACTTGACAGCGTTGTAGAGACTTTTATCAGAGTCAGAGCGCGGGATTATTTAAATTATTTAAAAATTTCAAAAAGTCAAAAATAGTCAAAATAAAAAGTTTGGCTTTGGCCTTTGGCACTTTTGGCAGGAAGGTTAGCCAGATCATCCTGGAGGACATTCCCGGTTCCTGGAAAATCCCTTTTTAATTTTCCAGGATGAGCTTCCTGCAGAAAGTGTTTAGCAATGTACACACCATGATAAAGTCCTCACTCAGTCCTGTGATTCAACAGTCTAGTTTCATTTCAAAACCGATACTCTTTTCTAACAGTTTCCTTGCTCCATGTCTTCAGCCATGTAAGTAGTCAATATGTTGAATCTAGTAATAGATGCCAGCCTCAGTGACATTTTGCCTGGTAAACAGAGGAGTGCAAGTTCAATCCCATGTGAGGCTTAGAATTTAATGTGTGAGGCATGTTACTATATTGAGGTTATATTTAAAACAGAGACAAAACTAGGTCCCTATCATTTTCAAGTTGAAATTTTGACAAAAACCCTTCAGAAAAAGATGGTGTTATATTTCAACAGCTTGATTTATCTCACAATCCAATATGTACCAATGATTTTTCACCTTTTACAGTGTGGGTCCGTGAGAAGACCAAAACCCTCTGGGACATGCACATGAAAGGCCCACATTACAAGAAGAGACCACCTCGTCAGCCACTGCTTGGAAAACCGTTTGCCAAGGGTGTTGTTCTTAATTTTAAAGTCCCTAAATTTTTGTTTTTTTTTTTTTTTTTTTTTTTCTGAACAACCATAAACGTCTCTTTGTATACACCCAAGATTTTCAATATGAGAACAAATTTCAAATCCTTAATTTAATTTACGTTTTTCCTCTATATTTCAGGCAAAGAAATGGTCGCCTACATACCTGGTGAAGGCCATAATCTACAGGAACACAACATTGTCCTGTGCAAGGTTGGCCGAGTCAAGGATCTACCCGGAGTGAAAATCAAATGTGTACGAGGAGTGTATGATCTGCCACATGTGGTCAAGAAGACCCAATTGACCCCAGGCAAATAAACCAATAGGGTTTGCATTTAATGTGTAACCTAGGAGTGAAGGAACTTGTAGATTAAAACCCATCTTAGAGGTATTTTATATTCACTTGGGGAAATTCTCCTCCCAAAGGCAAAAGCCCAATGGGACCAATAAAGGAATGATCCAATTTCAATGTGTTCAACATTTTTGATAAGTAAGATAAGTTTCATAAAAATATGAATAACCATTTTGAGAACATACCTAGGTACTTACATTAAAAAAATGTTGAGTGAAAATTTCACCACCATTCCATTTGGTCAAAAATACTGAACATATCTACTAAATACTGGGGTTTACCAACTCGTGATTGAGATGAAACAAGAATTTCCCTACCTTTAATACCCAGGTCAACCTCGGATTAAACTCAATCCTCAGACAATCTTGGTGGTAAAACTCGAGCACAAGGATAACACTTCTTGAATGAAGGAATGATTAATTGAAGACTCGGTAAGTCGGTGACTTTGAGAAGGTCTATTCCAACTATTGGGCCAGCCACTTATTATCAGGTAGATCTGATCAGGTGTTAGGTATACCTGATTACCTGATAGTGTGTGTCCTCATCAGGTATCAGGCAGACCCTGACATTCGGACCTTTTCAGCCGTACCTGTCAAGTCTACTTGATAGTGTGTGTGCTTATCAGGTATCAGGTCTACCTGATAGTGTGTGTGATCATCAGGTGTCAGGTACACCTGATAGTGTGTGTGATCATCAGGTGTCAGGTCTATCTGATAGTGAATGGCTGGCTTTAGACGCTATGGAAACGATTACGACTTCAACTTTGTACCAGTTTTCCAGGGATGACGACTAATGAAGTAATAACTCACCTATCCCGTACCACAATGGATATATTATTGACAGGACAATTCCTCAGTAACGCATGAACCTGATGCATGTTGGATCCAGCTACAGTCTTCCCGTTCACCTGCAGTTCCAGTCTCCATGAAATTCCCTGACTTTTCCCGGTTTTCCCGGTTTTCCAGTCTGGTAGACACCCTGAAGTAGGTACCTGCCTAGGTATATCCCTTTGGTTAATTATAATTAGCATTTAGCAATAATAATATCCTACCTGATCCAAACACACCAGTCTCCTCACAATAGCCGTTGCTCTCTAGCGCCCCTGGTGTCAGTTTAGTTAAACTCCTCAGTACATCCTCAGCCTCACATTCCACCACATCAGCTGCCATTATGTCCGAATCTGAAATAGTAATTTCTACTTTAATGGAGCCGTTGCAAATGGGTACAAATTATAAATAAATGGTCGATTCGTGTGTAAAAAGTGGGAAAAAATCCAAATCTGAGGTCAAAACTCCGAAAAAATAACACTGTCAAAGGTCGAAAATTCAATTTTTATTTTCCGTTCTAATGAAAGAGTTCAAATATGTGTGACGTCAGACTTTACGCAGTTGTTTTTTTCGTCCGTTAGGTAGCGCCATAATGCAAGCGCGCTAGCGGGGGAGCAGAAAGAACTGCGCAGAAACGTATGCGCACAAACACATTAATGCGTTGCCTGCGAGGGAGCTTTGCTCGGGACATTTGATGTGACGTCATCGCCTACGGGAGCGTATGCCGTGACGTCAAAGTTCACGATTTACCGGTATTTTTTAAATCGATTTATCTCGGGATCTAGAAGTTGTAGAAGAAAAAGAAAAAAATCCGTTGGTCCTCATTTTTCCTGCTCTATGACTTTGAAACATCACCCAAGTAAGCGCAACTGATCTATCCTAATGGAAACTATCTATGAATTAACTATAGGGTGTTAAATAGAAATAAGGTAAGGGAAAATACTAATAGAGGGTGGATCAGGGAAGGGAAAACATTAATACAGGGTGGATCAGTGAGGAAACTTAGACACGATTAAAAAGTGGAGCAAAATAAATTAGTAAATTATAATAGAAAAAATAATAAAAAATACATTAATAAATAATAATATGGCAAAATTAGATTTAGGAATGGTTAACATGAAAAAATAATATCCAGATAATATAAAATCAATCATGAAAAAATATAATAAAATTAAAGCAATAAGATAAGTGAAAGAAAAATCTTTGGCATTGAAACAAGTGGATTTTTTTTAGTACCTAATTTGAAAGATGAAAATAAAATGAGATTTCTCAACCTTAGTAGTAAACTACAGTAGAATAAAACTTAATAATTAGAACAAAATAATATTCTCAATATCAAATATTCCATCATGAAAAAATATAATAAAATTAAAGCAATAAGTGAAAGAAAAATCTTTGGCATTGAAACAAGTGGACTTTTTTTAGTACCTAACTTGAAAGATGAAAATAAAATGAGATTTCTCAACCTTAGTAGTAAACTACAGTAGAATAAAACTTAATAGTTAGAATGAAATAATATTCTCAATATCAAATATTCTATATTAGATATTGAGAATTTTGAGCATTACATAATAATGTTGGAATGCGTTCTACATAGAATAATTTACAATTAAATCAGGACTAGGTAGATATTGAGAATTTTGAGCATTACATAATAATGTTGGAATGCGTTCTACATAGAATAATTTACAATTAAATCAGGACTAGGAAAAAATATGTGCGTAGTGCTCACAGTAAAATAAAATAATTATGATTAATAATCGAATCGAAAATAAGAATTTGTTGTATGTAGATGTACAATGGTAAACATTTTTTTTCTTTTCTCAGTAAAAAAAAAGACCATTTAAATTGATTCACATAAATAAAAATAGAGAGATTTGAAATGAGGAACAGAAAACGACCATGGTCATGGAAAAATCAAATAACCTAATTAACATTATAATTATCTTTCAACTAGGTACCTAATCGTTTACAGTCAAAATTGATTCCATAGGATCGATCTAAAAATACAAAATGTCCACATTGTATTTCTAAATAATAATTGAAAATACTAAATTGACTACCATATTTTTTTTTAAGAAAAATTTCTAATCTATGATTCAGGAATCATTAGGGATTTAGGAATGTGAATAATATTGTTATTTACGTACGCAAATGATTGACCCTTAGGTCTACCAATGTCTACCATAAAATAATAATGAAAAAATACTAATGACTCGTGTACATTATGTAAAGATCATGCCCACAATTATT
>NW_007381230.1:0-15169 GCF_000475195.1 Diaphorina citri | reverse complement strand
CATTCACTTTTGTTGATTGGCAAAACCCGAAGAAATGACTTATCGATTGGCAATGCAGATCAGCTATTTGAGTCAATTAGAGGCTGTCTAGACTGAACCTTATATTTTAGTAGGCTCGCTACACTAAACTGCCTGAGTTTATTGATTGTGACGATCTCTTTACCACATGAGAAGATTTATTCTGATTATTTCAGTGGTAAATCGAATTCAGTGGTAAGCTATGTTCTATTGCCTTCTGGTACTTCTGTAGAGCTGAAAGCATAATTACCTATTACTCTCATTAACTCATTACACTCATAGAGCATAATATATGTACCTATTACTGTGTGAGCCGTGTTCAGTCTAGGGTAAACTCACCCTAAGCATATTAGGTGCGGCGTAGGTAGATACTCGAGGCAATATTGTGTTGCATTAGCTGAAAGCATAATTACCTATTACTCTCATTAACTCATTACACTCATAGAGCATATACCTATTACTGTATGAGCCGTGTTCAGTCTAGCGTAAACCCACCCTAAGGTTCGGCGTAGGTAGATACTTGAGGCAATATTGTGTTGCATTATTGCAACTAGGTATCGAATGAAGCTCATCCCTGAAGGAAATTCAGCTGAAAACTAGGTAGTGTTGCTTAAATTAGCCACTGGACTGCCCACTAGGTATTAGGATTATAATACCCAGTGCCCTTTTGTACTGCTCGCTGTTAAGTTCTTTCTAGGAATTAGGCAGTGGTTGGTACAACTGAGATGAAATTCATTACCATTCAGTGATGAAATTCATTGAATGGTTTCTTCGAATTGAATTGATCCCAAGGGCAAGATAAACCTAGATCCTTGACAAATGGAGTGTGCCTGAAGGCATGTGTTCCAAAATCAATTCGACCTTGAGTACCTACTCAGGCAGCATTGTTATTACGTAATGTATGTACCTACCTACGAACTTTTCTACCTACCTACTAACTTATCTAAGTCAGCTCCCATGGCGTAGTGGTCACTGCACTCGCTTTACACGCGCGGGAGACCCGGGTTCGATTCCCGGCGGGGTCAAGAAATTTGTATCATGCAAATGATTGATCCCGTGACTGGCTGTTGTGGGGCCCACTCAGCGGACCCGGGTTCGATTCCCGGCGGGGTCAAGAAATTTGTATCATCCAAATGATTGATTCCGTGACTGGCTGTTGCGGGGCCAGACCCGGGTTCGATTCCCGGCGGGGTCAAGAAATTTGTATCTCGCAAATGATTGATCGGTGCCAGCATGGTAGGTAAGCCCACTCAGCCTCGTGAGGAAAATAAGTAGCTATGACATGTAAATGCGCATAGCGACTGACAATGCTCTTCTTACTATTGATATCATTGATGGAGTTCTTATACCTGTTTTTATCCACTGTATCTTCATCGTCTAACGTTTTATTAGTACTGATGATATTTTTCTTATATCTTACATACTTGTTGTAATTATGATCATTGTAATGCTTGTATCTTCTACGTTTTACATGTGTTCTGTCGTTGATTCTGTTTATAGTTTTATCTGTGCTGTACTCGTAATTTGAATTGTTCAAGTCATCAATTTCCAAACTTCTTTTTCTCCTTTCCGAGTATTTATAAGTAATATCATCATAATAATCAATTATTTCAAATTTAGGTTTATTTTTACGATTGTATTTTTCTTCATACCTATATGTTTTTTCATCATTCGAGTCAGGATTAGTTTTGTGAGTGTGTTGCTCTCTAGGAAAACTGAACTGTTGGACGTTAATTTTGCTATTTAAGTTTTTAGCTTTGTAATGTCTTTTCTTGTTCTTGGAATTCTCGTAAAACGTGTTCAGTTGACTTGCATATTTTGAAAGATCTTCATAGAGATTTGTACTATCATTGATAATGTTTAGAGAGTCTGTATATTTATTACTGTATGATTCCGTGGTCTTGCTTTTGATTCTCTCGTGAGTATCATGGTTTGGTGCATATTCATCAATGATGGAGTCACTATTAACATTTAGTGTTTCATCGAGAATTGGTCCTCCATGACTGGTTCTTTCATTAATAGGTTCATCATTGACATATTGCTCATCTTCACTCATAATACCTGCGTTGCTATTGAATAACATATTTTGATCTATGATTTCATTTTCAACTATACTGCTTTCCAAAATTAATTCATTTAGAAAATTGTAACCTAAATTCAAATGTGATAGTCTTTTATTGTGGATAAAATCTGGAATTCTTGTCAATTTATTGCCTGACAAACTAATTGATTTTAAATTGACTAAATGTTCGAAAGTATTGTTTTGTATAAATTCAATATTGTTATTGTGTAAATACAAATATTTCAATTTCTTTAAATTTCGGAAACATTGATTAATATTCGTTAGTCTATTGTTCTCTAGATCTAAAAATTCTAAAGTACTGTTTAACCCGTTGAAGGCGAAATCGTGTATTTCACTGATTTTATTGAACTTCAGATACAATCTGAACACGTTTAAATTTCGAAATGTATTTGCATTCAGCTTACTGATTTGATTATAACTCAATATCAAGTCTTTGATGTAGTACGTATTATTCAGGTTCAAGTTGATTGTTGAAATAAGGTTGTTGGAGAGGTCTAATTTCTCAATGTGTTTTCTATTGGGAATTACAAATTCTTTGATGTAGTTGTTGGATAGAACGATCCATTTCAGACTGGTCATTCGATTCAACTCCAAATAGTTGACCAGGTAGTTGTTGGCAACGCTCAATGTTTCCATTGTTTTTGGTAAACTATCCAATGTTTGCAATAAGTTGCTGTCCATGTTTAGCCATAGGATCGATCTGAATCCGTTGAGATTTTCTATTTGGTGAATGTGATTCTCTCCTATGAACAGTGTGGTGAGTTTGTTTTGGATTTCTGGGGACCAGTTTGCTGTTTCCAGTTCAGCGATTTGATTGCTGAAACAAAAGAAGAGCAAGAAATGTGAAAACATGGATAACTTCTAAATAGTGGATATACAAAATATGTTGGTATGTAGCTCACTCTTCATTCTCATCAGCAGTATGCAGCTAATTTGAACATTTTCACCTGAAATAAGGAAAAACATTTTTGTCAATCCTACACAGAGTATTTTCGTTGTATTTCGCAGAATTATTATTAAATATTATTTCCATCTCTAGAATTCCAGATGAATAGCGTCTGCTGATGATATAACACGTGCTTCCCAAGAATAAATTTCACAAGTCTCTACGCCTTTATCATATTTTCAACACTGAAAATCTCGAAATAAATCATTTCTTGTGCTTTCCTTTGCAGAACTTGATTTTTTCTAGTAGGGAAGGAAAGAGGAAAACCTTAGCATTACAACTTTGATCTTATCTTCTGTTAGATGTAAAATGTATTTTTATTTTATGTTTTTTCTTAACTCTAAAATAAACTTTTTTCCCCTTTTGAGGTATAAAAAATAAAAGGGCATCAGTGCGGAAGAAAGGGGCCTACTTAGTGGAAAGGACTTGGGCGGAAGAGTGGAATTTCCCACTTTTGGAATTATAAAATACCTAGTTGGATTATTTTTTGAAGAGTTAATCCAGACTCTGAATATAAAACTGCACTGTTTTTTACCCACGCTACGCGGGAAATGATATTTTCCAGCTAGAGTTCTTAACTCGGTGTCGATTAACTGATGCCTGATCTGTTGGTTAGTATCATTGGGCATTCACTTTTGTTGATTGGCAAAACCCGAAGAAATGACTTATCGATTGGCAATGCAGATCAGCTATTTGAGTCAATTTCAGGCTGTCCAGACTGAACCTTATATTTTAGTGTGCTCGCTACACTAAACTGCCTCAGTTTATTGACTGTGACGATCTTATTATCACATGAGAAGATTTATTCTGATTATTTCAGTAGTGAACATTCACTTTTGTTGATTGGCAAAACCCGAAGAAATGACTTATCGATTGGCAATGCAGATCAGCTATTTGAGTCAATTTCAGGCTGTCTAGACTGAACCTTATATTTTAGTGTGCTCGCTACACTAAACTGCCTCAGTTTATTGATTGTGACGATCTTATTATCACATGAGAAGATTTATTCTGATTATTTCAGTGGTAAATCGAATGTATTCCAAACGAGTAGGGCTTTTCATATTTCTTCTCCTCACGGTCCCCCACTGGTTATATTTTACATTATATTAAGTGTGCCACAGGGACGTTCGGTACGGGCGGTAGCATTTGTTTTATTTGAAAACCGACACGATTTTTATGCTCTAACCTCAAACCAAATATTACATCAAATGTTAGGAACATTTAGATTTTTCTTTCCCTAGGTTTATAGGTTTTGTGGGGAAGTGTGATTTTCCCAAGCATACTTTGTATTGTGGATGTAAACAGATTTGGAGAAATTACATCGCCCTGCCTGACTCCTCTTCGAATATTGATCTAGGTAGGTAGGTACAATACTCAAAAAAGTCGAGTTTTGAACTTGGCCCGCTCTAAAGCATTCAATTTGTATTACGAGTACCTTTTGTACTATGTTCTATTGCCTTCTGGTACTTCTGTAGAGCTGAAAGCATAATTACCTATTACTCTCATTAACTCATTACACTCATAGAGCATATACCTATTACTGTATGAGCCGTGTTCAGTCTAGTGTAAACTCACCCTAAGCATATTAGGTTCGGCGTAGGTAGATACTTGAGGCAATATTGTGTTGCATTGTTGCAGCTAGGTATCGAATGAAGCTCATCCCTGAAGGAAATTCAGCTGAAAACTAGGTAGTGTTGCTTAAATTAGCCACTGGACTGCCCACTAGGTATTAGAATTATAATACCCAGTGCCCTTTTATAGTGTTCGCTGTTAATTTCTTTCAGGGAATTAGGCAGTGGTTGGTACAACTGAGATGAAATTCATTACCATTCAGTGATGAAATTCATTGAATGATTTCTTCGAATTGAATTGATCCCAGGGGCAAGATAAACCTAGACCCTTGACAAATGAAGTGTGCCTGAAGGCATGTGTTCCAAAATCAATTCGACCTTGAGTACTTATGTGTTCTAACCTTCGTGAAGGATACATTTTGTTTTTTATTATAAAAATATTAAACAGTCTTCCTATGTATCTAGGCAAGGTTCATGCATTTTTGATTCGCTTTCCACATTCTCTCTCTATCCTGGTAGAGGTATAATTATGTATGTAGCTACGTAACAGCTGATCTCTCCCATACTACGTCTCTGGTCAGACAGACTATAGGGAAGATTATCCTTGCCGAAAGAAATGGTACTGTAAAGGTTGAGTTCTTATCGTCCCGAAATCGAAGGGAGAAGGAGGACAATATAAAAGAAAGCCAGTCGTTCCAACAGCGAAGATTGTATCAAAGTATTTACACTGATGAACGTGTTATCAGGTAGAATTGTCAGTCTGTTGTTGGATAGGTTGAGATTTGTTATCATAGGGAGCTCTATGAACATTGTACTATCAATGTGTTCGATCACCTGATGTTTAGGATAAAGTTCAACCCGGGCGGGTATCAAACCCGCGACCAAGTGCTTAAAAAGCAGGCTACGACTAGGAGTCTGATTGCGTATAACCGCAGCCTTAACTCTAACGTAATTTAATACCAAAATGAAAGCAGCATTAACTTGCTTTCAAAATGATATAACATAATTGTGTATAGTGAGGTATTATAAGGCGGAAGCAGTACTTAGTTAAGTGGGAAGGTTTGGCAGAAGCCACGCGGAATCGAATGGTGAAACTTTTAGAACTGTCCGACTTAATGTAATAGAAAGTCGTGTGATGTTCACACCAGATTTTTTTTATACGCTTTCTTCCTTGGGAAAATACTTAATGCATGGCCCATATTGAATACCGCTAACGTACTCATCGTTTTTACTTTTATCCATTTTATTTTATTTTTTTGCTTCAGAATCTACTATCTATCTACAATAAGGTAACGAAATTCTTTTTCACAAGGGCTTCGGGCGCCATCATTTTATGTGTTCTAACCTTCGTGAAGGATACATTTTGTTTTTTATTATAAAAATATTAAACAGTCTTCCTATGTATCTAGGCAAGGTTCATACATTTTTGATTCGCTTTCCACATCCTCTCTCTATCCTGGTAGAGGTATATGTATGTAGCTACGTAACAGCTGATCTCTCCCATACTACGTCTCTCGTCAGACAGACCATAGGGAAGACTATCCTTGCCGAAAGAAATGGTACTGTAAAGGTTGAGTTCTTATCGTCCCAAAATCGAAGGGAGAAGGAGGACAATATAAAAGAAAGCCAGTCGTTCCGACAACGAAACTTACCTGTTTAGAATAAAGTTCGCCCCGGGCAGGTATCAAACCAGCGACCTATAGTGCTTACAAGGCAGGCTACGACTAGGAGTCTGATCGAGTATAACCGCAGCCTTAACTCTAACGTAGTTTAATACCAAAATGAAAAACAGCATTAACTTGCTTTCAAAATGATATAACATAATTGTGTATAGTGAGGTATTATAAGGCGGAAGCAGTACTTTGTTAAGTGCAGAAGGTAGTAGGAAGGGAGGTAGAAGATCTAGCAGTTAAGAGAGGGGGAAGTAGAAGGTCTAGGGGAAGTTATTAGGAGCAGAGGAAAGCTGGAATAGGAGTAGGGAGTTAGGAACCGTAGACCGTAGAGGGTGAAGGAAGGGAGGTAGAAGATATTTAGTAGTTATCTTGAGGGGGAGTGGAAAGGTCTAGAGGAAGTTATTAGGAGAACAGGTAGGTAGGAGAAGGAGTAGTTAAGTATGGGAGAGAAGAAGTAGGAAATCAGCAAGAGTAGAGGGTGAAGGAAGGGAGGTAGAAGATCTAGCAGTTAAGAGAGGGGGAAGTAGAAGGTCTAGAGGAAGTTATTAGGAGCAGAGAAAAGGAGGAATAGGAGTAGGGAGATAGGAATAGTAGAGGGTGAAGAAAGGAAGAGAGGTAAAAGATCTAGCAGTTAAGAGAGGGGGAAGTAGAAGGTCTAGGGGAAGTTATTAGGAGAACAAGGAGGTGGGAGAAGGAGTAGTTAAATATGGGTGTGGGAGAGAAGGAGTGGGGAATTAGCAAGAGCAGAGGGTGAAGGATCTAGCTCTAGCAGTTAAGAGAGGGGGGGGGGTAGATGGTCTAGGGGAAGTTAATAGGCGTAGAGAATAGAGGAAGTTAGGACAAGGAATAGGGAGTTAGGAAGGATAGAGGGTTAGTAGCTAAATACGGGAGAAGTGGAGTAGGTTAGGAAATATCTAGTAGTTCAGAGTAGGGGAAGTAGAAAGGTCTAGGGGAAGCTATTAGGAGCCTAGGAGGAGGGAGGTTAATATAGTTACCAGTGGGAGAGATCAGGAGAGATAAGGAGAGTGGGAGGGACTGGGAGTTATGACTCGGGAGTTAGGAGAGCAGGAAGGGTAGGAGGTTGCATTATTATGAGGAAACATTAGATTCCCTTCCCCTTTCCCCGCACACACACATACACAAGACAATACACACACTGCAGACATACAACACCCTAGGGGCGAGAAGAGGGGGGGGGGGGAAAAGTAGAAGAGGAGAGGGGAGAATAAAAAGAGGAGGGAAGGGAGGGGTGGAAAACTAGAAGAAGGTAAATGAGGGGAAGGAAGGAACTGAGCAGAGGAGGGACTGCTTAACATTTTATGATTTTTCAATTAGCCAAATGGCTCGAAGCAATTCTCTAGTTTCGTGGGTGAGACGGAAGGGAAAGAGAGGGAGGGAAGAAGAGGGAGAGAGAAAGAGAGAGAGAGAGAGAGGGAGGGAAGAAGAGGCAGAGAGAAAGAGAGAGAGAGAGGGAGGGAAGAAAGAGAGAGATGGAAATAAAGAGTGAGAGAAAACAATACAAAACCCCTCACTAATAGTGAGTTTAGTTTACAGGGTTTTTCGAGGAACGTTTTTCCTCTCTCTTTCTCTGTCTTCTCTCTCTCTCTCTCTCTCTTTCTCTCTCCCTCTGTCTCTTTCTCTCTCTGATTTTGTATTCCCTGGAGGGCTTTTTTCTATCTACAAAAATATCCTAAACCGTGTGAACATTGTGAACAACACGTGGAAATATTATTATTTATTAATAGGTATGTATTATCATTAATCCTTTTCTATTTTTTTGCTGCTTTAAGCTTAGTAGGTTGGTATACACATGCTACGATTTTGTTATTATTTTTATTATTATTATTAGTTGTTTTGTTTTACAATTTGATTGCTCTATTATTATGTTAAGGGAGTCTCTTTCTGATCCCTTGTGTACCGCGTCCATTTTAGTTTAGGACTAATGCACTACATCGCTCTATAAAATCATTATCAAGTCAAGGACCCCGTGGTCTGTGAAGAATTCAGAGTACATACCTAGTATATACCTAATCATCATCAATATTGTTGTCGTAGCCTATGTGTAGGTTAGGTATCAGTTGCAAAATCTGGAATATTTAGGAGGAATCAAAGTTTTTCAATGATTTGTGTGAGCGCCGTGAAACTATGGAGTTATGCAATGTGCAAGTTAAATAATTGGTGGAGATGCTTTTCCTTCACAATCACAAAACAAGTGACCCGTCTCATTTTATGTTTTTAACTTTCCATCCCTTCATCTATCAGTCTTCTAGGAGAAGATCCACTACTTTTGATTGATCCTGTAAAAATACTACAATGCTAAAAATAAATGTTCTATCCCTAATAGCGAGGTTGTAACAAAAGAAGAAGGTGGAAAATGAAGAACAAGAATAAAAGGAAGGAAAGAAGAAGTAAGATGGAGAAGAAGTGGAAATACTAAACCATTAAATAATTTCATCTGGTACCTATGTACATTTGTACATACGACTACCTATCTTTTTCAAGAAGAAGGTGGAAAAAGAAGAACAAGAACAAAAGGAAGGAAAGAAGAAGTAAGATGGAGAAGAAGTGGAAATACTAAACCATTAAAAAATTTCATCTGGTACCTATGTACATTTTGTACATACGGGATAGGTATCATAGCGGAAAATTTTTTGGTCATCTTTACAAAAACTAGCAAACAAAACATTAAGAAAAGGAGGGAGGGACAGAGGAAATATTACAAGGAGAGGGACAAAGGATTCACAAAGGGAGGAAAAATTCACAGAGAGAGGGAAAATTTCACAAAGGGAAAAAGGAGGAGGGAGGAAAAGTGTGCGGTTTTCAAACTCGGAAATTTTTCGAAACGGGATCCCTCTATTCCGGACACCTCGGGGGCATTTTTCCCTGGGTTCGGCGAAAAATTTTCCCTGGGTTCGGCGAAAAATTTTCCCTGCTCCGAAACAGATTTTCAACCCGGGCGCTTTTATGGAGTTTCTCGGGCCAGATGGGCGCGCGGACTTTGGTAATTGAAACTTTATTGAGCAGAAAATTAGCGATGAGTACGTGCCTTGTGTTGTCTGACCTTGGCCGGGGCTGGAGTGTGGGCTGGGGCTTTGTTTCCCCAAAGGCATAAAAAGGAGAATAAAATGGACTTGAATAAGTTAGGTATAGGTACTAAAATAATAATGTTATTACAAACATACACTGAGAAAGAAATGAGTAAGCCCAATCGAGTGACTGGGTTCCTGAATTCTAATATGGAACACTATATCAGCAAGCGACACTTGACGTCAAATTTAAGGACTGATGAAAGTTTATATAGAGATAACCATTTTGTTTTTAGGGGAAAAAAAGTTCCAAGAGAATAATGTTCGAAGCTCTCTTTATTTTCGAGGGAGAATTTGCATAGGCTCCCCCACATGTTTACTATTCGGCCCATTTTGGATTGACCTTTTGAATTCTCTTTGTGGTTAGATGCTGGTTTTATTTTGAACTAAACACATACGCAGCATTGCTCATTGTAGTACAAACAAACCATTTTGTTTTTTCTCTAATTTCAATACAACACCGAAGTAATGACAATGATATACATAGGTAGGTACAATACTCAAAAAAGTCGAGTTTTGAACTTGGCCCGCTCTGAAGCATTCAATTTGTATTACGAGTACCAAACCATTTTGTTTTTTCTCTAATTTCAATACAACACCGAAGTAATGACAATGATATACATAGGTAGGTACAATACTCAAAAAAGTCGATTTTTGAACTTGGCCCGCTCTACCTCTAAACATTCAATTTTCTCTCTCTCTCTCTCTCTCTCTCTCTCTCTCTCTCTCTCTCTCTCTCTCTCTCTCTCTCTCTCTCTCTCTCTCAAGGTTTTTGAGTAGCTGATTCGAAAAATGACGGCAAGTTAGAACGTTAGAAGACGACAACTTCATTAGAAATTTAGACCTGGGGAAAAAACCGTTTACGATAGAGGTTTTTATCGTCACTGCATAGTTAACTGCTACAAGGCTGGAATCGAACCCGCTACCTAGAGCTTAAAAGATAGGTCCGCTGCCTTCCAAGGTATAACTAGGCTACTGGCTTTCTAAAAGTTTATTTGCAGAAATAAAAACTAAACTTGCGCCATTACCTGGACGTCTACATCCATCTAGAATTTCTAGATAGGTAGGTATAAGATAATAAGATATATATTTTATTGAACTAATCTTTTTACTTCTTTTATAGTTGAATAAAAAGTTCAATAATAGTTAATCAGTCAGAAAGACATTTTGTTTAGCCAGCAATTTTCATTACTCTCCCTTGTCCCTTCGTCCTTAGTTACTTTTCCTCTTCCTCCTCCTTCTCCTCCTTTTCTTCTTATTCTTCCCTTTTATATCCTTCTTTCTATCCCTCCTCGTTTTCCATTTTCTTCTCCTCCTATACCTCCACTACCCTTATTCAGCTCCTTCCATTTCCTCTTCCTTCTTCTTCTACTTCTTCTTCTCTTTTTCCTCCTCCTTCTTCTACTTGTTCTATGTTTCCTCCTCCTCCTCCTCCTCCTTCCCACTTTCCCTTTCTTCTCCATTTTCTCTTCTTGTTCGACCGCATGGTCTTGATTCTCTTCTTCGTTGTAAAAAAAGACAATAAAATTTTAATATCTTTATTTGTCCCTCTGTCTGTCTCTCTCTTTCTCTCTCTCTTTCTCTTTCTCTCCTCCCTTCATCTATCAGTCTTCTAGGAGAAGATCCACTACTTTTGATTGATCCTGTAAAAATACTACAATGCTAAAAATAAATGTTCTACTTCTATTTCATCTTCTTTAGCTGGTACTTCTTCATTTTCTTCTATTTAACCTTCGTCCTCTTCTTCTTCTCCTCCTTCGTTTTCTTATACTCCTTTGTTTTCTTCTTCTTCTTCTTCTTCTCCTTTGCTGGGTACAAACATCATGTATTTGCACAATGCACAGTGCATCACTGCACGTTGTACAAGTTTATCCAAGACTGTTTCTTGTCGAGCAAGTTTATTGAGCAAAACCTACCTTTGAGATCACCCCGAACCCCAAAACAGCTCACCATAATAATTTTGAGTGGATTGGAACCATTTTGGGGTTAAATGGATTGGAACACATCACATCCCTTCAGACACACTCCATTCAGGAATTCAGCAGTGGCTATAGGGTTTTGCCATAGATCAATGACCGTCTGTGGTGTACACGGGGACAACTGGGGCCTCGTCCCCCGGATTTGGGAACCGCTGAGCACCAGGAGGAGCGTGAGGAGGCCCGGCAGACACATTTGGGGACCGCTGAACTTCAGTCAATCTGCGAACAAGAAGGGTTAGAGGGGATTTTAATTTTATTATTATGTATTTATTTATTTTTAATTTGATTTATTTGTTTTTAATGAAAACTTGTCATAGTGTGTGGTGTAGGTCTTCCTGGACAATTTAATAGGTGAGGTGTGGCATTTGCCAGGATGATGTGAGGGAGGAGAGGAGATTGCTACTACAACAACAGGCACACTCCATTTGTCAAGGGTCTAGGTTTTCCTTGCCCTACACTTGTCATATAAAATTTGAACAAATTTCTGAGCCCTAACTAACCCCTAATTCTTCCAACACCGTGAGATAGGTGCCATGTCTATCTCACGGCCTCGGAAAGCAAAGCAGCATAGGATAAGGTTAGGTTGTGTCCTGTGGTTGAGTGCTGAAGGGGTTAGGAAGTTGAAGGAAACGTATTTGAGTTCAATGGAGAGTGAATGATATCCGGCTTAAGTCAAATCAAATAATGCCAAATGAAAATCAAATAATGCTAAACTAAAAATCCTGACTTCAAACATCGTGTCTTCTGCTTTATTTCTTCCTTCCATTCTGTTCCCTCTGACTCTCCTCTCTTTCTCTTTGTCCCTCCTTTCCTCTCTTCTCTCTACCCTCTTTCTCTCTCTTTATCCCTTCTTTCCTAGATTTATTTGTCTTTTTCCTTCTCTCTCTCTCTCTCTTTCTTTCTCTCTCTCTTCTTTCTCTCTCTCTCTCTTTCTATTTGTCCCTCCTTTTCTAGCTTTTTCTGTCTCTTTCCTCTTGCCCTAGGGATCAATTTAATTTTAAGAAACAATTTTACTGATTTCCTATTGAATCTAAAACTGCCTCATTTTGGTGGTTTAGTGGCAATCAGGAGGGTGATGTAGTAAATCGGTTTACCCTAGTGACCTAGAGAAATGGTTTTCATAGCGAATAGCTTCCTATTCCCTAGTACCTACCTAACCCAAAAGACCCAAAAACACAACCCCCATTCGTACCCAAAGTTGTGACTGTGGAAAAATTACTACTCATCCCTAAAGGGAATTTAGCTAAGAGAAGAAGTGGAGAGAGAGAGAGAGAGAAGGTGGAGGGAGAGAGATAAAAGGTTAAATAAAAGAAGACAGATGAGCAACACTATTCCTTAATAACATGTAGTAATACATCAGGTCTAATGAAACAAAAGGAGGCAAGGAAGAAAATAGCTCCTACTTATTAAATTTCTTATTAAATTCACTGCCTTGCCTGCATGATTTGCTCATTCTGACTTCTTCAGTAATTTACTACTGAGGTTTTTTCTTTCTTTTTCAATTCAATTTATCTTCCTTTTTTCTGTTACCAAGTAACGAGGCAAATAAGATATGAGACAAGAGGGAGAAAGAGATGGAAAGGAAGGGAGAGAGATTGTTTTCTTTCTTTTTCAATTCAATTTATCTTCCTTTTTTCTGTTACCAAGTAACGAGGCAAATAAGATATGAGACAAGAGGGAGAAAGAGAGAGAGAGCTGTGGAAGGGAGAGAGATTGTGGGAAGAAGAGAGACGTAAGGAGGGAGAGAGAGAAGAAGATAAATGGGACACAGAACCTCTGGATGTAAAAGTAAGTAAATATAAAAGTGAATTGCAAAAGTGGGCGCCTCACGATAAGATGTGCTTTTACATTCTGTTACAACACAAACCGGAGACGTCTTTTTCTTATTCTTCTCTTCCTGTTCCTAATTCTTCTCTTTCGTTTGCTTCTTGTTCTTTGTTTCCTTCTTCTCTTCCTCATTCTCCTCCTTCTGATTCTTCTGCTTCGCCTTCTTCCTCCCCCTCTCCTTCTTCTTCTCCTGCTCCTCCTTCTTCTCCTGCTCCTCCTTCTTCTCCTGCGTTTTCTTCTTCTTCTCCTTAATTTTCTTCTTCTCTCCTCCTTCTCCTCCTGATTCTTCTACTTCTTCTTATTTTTTTGAACCTTCGTCTTCTTTTTCTTCTCCTCCTGCTCCTAATTCTTTTCCTTCACATTTTCCTTCTCCTCGTCCTCCTCCTTTTGATTCTTCTTCTTCTTCTCCTTCTTATTTTTTCTCCTTCTCCTCCTGATTCTTCTGCTTCGCCTTCTTCTTCTCCTCCTCTTCCAATGATATCCGGCTTAAGTCAAATCAAATAATGCCAAATGAAAATCAAATAATGCTAAACTAAATGTCCTGACTTCAAACATCGTGTCCTCTGCTTTATTTCTTCCTTCCATTCTGTACCCTCTGACTCTCCTCTCTTTCTCTTTGTCCCTCCTTTCCTCTCTTCTCTCTACCCTCTTTCTTTCTCTTTATCCCTTCTTTCCTAGCTTTATTTGTCTTTTTCCTTCTTTCTCTTTCTCTCTTTCTCTTTGCGCCTCCTTTCCTAGCTTTATTTGTCTCTTTCGTTCTCTCTCTCTCTTTCCCTCTCTTACTATTTGTCCCTCCTTTCCTAGCTTTCTCTGTCTCTTTCCTTCTCTCTCTCTTCTTTCTCTCCCCTCTTTCTTTCTCTTTATCCCTGCTTCCCTAGCTTTCTCTGTGTCTTTCTTCCTCTCTCTCTTCTCTCTCTTCTCTCAGAAGGGGCCTTACTCTTCATCCCTGCTTTTTCTAACTCTTTCTTCTATGCTTACACGTTTTTTGCTTCGCCTGTAGCTTCTGTTTTACTTTCCTTTGTCTCTTTTTCTTGTCGATTTCTCTTTAAGTATTTCTTTTACGTTTCTTCTCTTCCACGTTCTACTTTCTCTCTCTCTCTCTCTCTCTCTCCCTCCTCCTCTCTTTATTGTAACCTATTCTTTACTCGTCCTTTGAAACAGACTTTTCGACTTCTTCCTCCTCTGCTGCTGCTTCTTCTTTTCTTTTTCTTATTCTTCTTCTGTTTTCGAATTGTCTTCAAATTGTCAAATGTTACTTGATGCCAGTAGTGTTTATTGGCAATTTAGCTATTAGAATAGTTTCACGATTATAATAGCTAAACTGCCAATATGTCTTGCGTAGGTAATTCAGTCATGAAGAGCACTGCCCGAATTTTGCAACACTCTTGCCGCGCGAGCACTCAACGTGTTAAAAACAGGTCGAAGAATAATAAAATAAAATGTATTAATAAAATAAAATGAAATATAATATGGTAATATTGGAGGTGAATGAAAGAGAGGGGGGCTATAATTCCGAGTGGTAATCCTCTATATGGAACTGATTAAGGGGATTATAAAGGCAAAAAGTATCTTTGACCGGGAGGAGATTAACAAGCGAGAATTATGAGCTTATAGGGAGGAGAGAGAAAAATGAACTGAAGGGGGAGAAAAAACGAGGGGAAGGGGGAGAGAAAAGAGAGGAATAGATCAGTTGCGCTTACTTGGGTGATTTTTCAAAGTCATAGAGCAGGAAAAATGAGGACCAACGGAATTTTTCTTTTTCTTCTACGACTTCTAGATCCCGAGATAAATCGATCAAAAAAATGCCGGTTTTTGGATTGACCTTTTGAATTCTCTTTGTGGTTAGATGCTGGTTTTATTTTGAACTAAACACATACGCAGCATTGCTCATTGTAGTACCTACAAACGAAAACATACATCAGAATCTCCTCTTTATACGTTTTCGTACACAAGGAGGGGAAATATGGACTAGGTATGTTTGTTTTA
>NW_007381229.1:11433-15089 GCF_000475195.1 Diaphorina citri | reverse complement strand
AAGAGACACAATACTTCCCATTTAGGTGCTGGGTCAACACGAGAACACCAGAAAGTAACCCGGTGAAATATTTGCAATGGAAAAACGAGTACAAATTTTTGTCGATGGTGGGATTCGAACCCGGGACCTTCTGCATGGCAAGCAAGCACGTTACCACTAAAATTTTTGTCGATGGTGGGATTCGAACCCGGGACCTTCTGCATGGCAAGCAAGCGCGTTACCACTGGACCAACCGTGCCCCCTACCCGTTACCCTGGTTTTACTCTCTATTCGTCAACAATTCATTGTGTTTGTCTACTCATACGATCTTCTTAGCCATTCAATGAAGTATTGAGTATAGTAGCTGAGTATCTAACCTACCAGCCTACCACCATCGCATGGTGACCAAATGACCAATACGTCCAATGCTTGCCAAGTTATTGTTGCAGTGCATCTGAATGCCTATACTATACCCATATCTTTGGGCAGGGATTTTCCATTGTTTAACTTGCGCTGGTATAGCTGGTACCATGTGTAATAATAATGACAATAATAATAAACCAGTTTATAACTTATTTATTACATGCGTTAAATGCGGTCCGAGTTAATAATATTAATAATACAATTAATACATATTGGTTGACATATTGGGTCGTGTAATTAAAATCTGTTTGCTGAGCTGCTCCTATTACCACATGTTGCTCATGTTATTACCTATATTTTGCTCATATGTATATTGTATGTTGGTTATATTGGATCTACGTTGGTTATACATATTACCTATATTTTGCTCATATATGTTGTATCTATGTTGCTTATATTGGGTCTATGTTGGTTATATTGGGTATATTTTGCTCATAATTTATATTGTATGTTGGTTATATTGGGTCGGAGTATAATCAAGCATGTCATTGAGGAATTCACGGTCAGTCGTGGTGACAATAACTAATTATTTTCCTCTGAGTCCGGTGTGTTGATGAATTTGATTTATTCTGCCATGTTGAGCTGTTGCATACTGAATGCTCATGTCGCTTATCGTCATTTGGAGCTAGGTTGTTGTTGTTGTTGTTATTATCGTAGAATGTGTGTTGTAGGTAATAATAATAATAATAATAGTGCTTATTTATACTGCTCGCATAGGACTGAAAAGTCCCTTTACTCCTTTGGGGGCACGGTTGGTCCAGTGGTAACGCGCTTGCTTACCATGCAGAAGGTCCCGGGTACCTATGTACCTATCGTACCTATGTACATATCGTACCTATGTGATTTGGCGATTATGTTCGCGGATTTGGCGATTATGTTCGCGGATTTGGCGATTTTGAAAAAAAAAAAAAAAAAAAAAAAAAACAGAAAACAGAAAACAGAAAAGGAGAACAGCTGTTTGTGTTAATATAAGTGGTGATGTCCCTTTACATAATTATTATCATCTTGTTCTGCCAAAAGATGGATTTCCGACTTTCGACCCATCTGTGTCTTCCTCAATTTGTCCTTCTCTAATGTCCTCACATACTTAGTTGGGAAGTTATGGGGAAACAAAGAAAAGAATCTAATATTAGCCTCCAAGGATCATACAGTCCAGTGGATCCTTTCCTTTATTGCCCAATTTCATCAAAATCGGATGGCCAGTTTGAGAGTAATGGTGATGCAAACGGACACTCTAAATGGAAAGCCTCCAAGGATCATACAGTCCAGTGGATCCTTTCCTTTATTGCCCAATTTCATCAAAATCGGATGGCCAGTTTGAGAGTAATGGTGACACAAACGGACACTCTACATGAAAAAAAAAGTAAAAAAGACAAGTTAAAACTTCACTTTGTCCGTTCAATAAGGTGATATTTTGACGTCACTTTTTCTTGGAGTTTTTTGTTTCTTCAAGATAGTGGAATTTAAATGTGTTGTGTGAGTATTAGGATACCTACTTTCGTACACACATCATCATTTCGATGCTTTATGTTCATCATTTGTCATGAAAATTCGAGCTAACGTCAGAATTTTTTTCTCCACTGGCTCCATCCACACAATGAACCGTGAAATTAAAATAATAATAATAGTAATAGTAATAATAATAAAAAGAATTAGGAGATTCTTAATTTAAAAAGTTGTGGTGGCAAGATTTTGGCAATGGGCGTTCACCACAGTAAACTACGGTAGGTAGATATTAATATGTAGAAGCTATTTGGAGAAAGGTGTTAAAATGTTGAAAAAAATCAAGGGAGTAAAAATTTTGTGTTGTTGAGGCAATAAATAAATGTTAATTGTTTTTTAACTCCTCCTTCTAATACCTCAATGTGTATATTGTACATCTTCTTGTCTGTTTTTGCTGAGGGCAGTGAGGTCCGAGCTACGTTTAAAACTTGAATCATTTGGACTAACAAATAAAAAAAAAATTAGGCAGAACCTCGCTCTAAAAAACAAACAAGGAAATATACAGGGATCAAGACGTGATTCGACCCAAGGAAGAGAACAAGCAAGACGTTCAAGACCGATCCAGAGACAAACCGAAAGCGTCAACAGATAGAATGAAGACCGGTAAAGAATGTAAAGACGCATATTGTTTTCATCTACACTCACCTGTGCGTCTACTACAGGTGATAACGTTATCAACCTGTTTTGTTATTGGATCTGGATAACTGTTGCTATTGGTGATTGGTACGGGCATCATGTATTGTGGTATAATGTGGTTACTAATGTCAGATTTATTTCATGAACAAAACTCTAGCATTGATTGTACACAATAGCTTCGGTGGTACCGTATTCGTGGTCAAGACACTATCCTAGTATCCAGAAGGGCTCAGGTTCAATGTGTCCCGAATTTTTACTTCCCTTATCCTATAGGAAGCTAGCAAGAAAAGTAATGTTTGCACATGTAAGGTAAAATAAATATTAAGCCTTAAAAAGAAAAGAATATGTAGAATAGTATTGAATTCAATCTGGTATATATTTCTCATATTATCTACCTTGTGCTGGATGTTATTGCCTCCCTGGCAGAGAATAGCTCAGCACAGGTGGTTTGGATTACCCATAGAGATAGAAAGAGAGAGAGAGGGGGAGGGAGAGAGCGAGGGAGAGAGCGAGAGAGAGTTAGGAGAAGAGGGAGAAAGAAAGGAAACACATTTTGTTTCACCTATAATATTTCTTCTAATATTATTAAACTGTTGCCATGGAGAGAGTTAGGAGAAGAGGGAGAAAGAAAGGAAACACATTTTGTTTCACCTATAATATTTCTTCTAATATTATTAAACTGTTGCCATATTACACTGTTGCCATATTACATATTACACTGTTGCCGCCATATTGGTGAACATGAATGTCATCTTATTATTATTAGGCACACACATTCACATTTTGAACTGGAAACCTAAATTAGAAAGAAAGGGGAAGAAACAGCGAGAGAGAGAGAAGGAAAAAGAGAAAGAGATGGAGAGAGAGAGAGTGAGTGAGAGAGAGAAGGAAAGAGAGAAAGAGATAAACAAGGAAATATACAGGGTGTCCCGCGAACGATTGTAGAACGCTTGAGGGTTGATGCAGGACCTAAAGGGCTACTACCAGAAAAAAACACATTTGGTTGGGTCTAAATTTGGACCCAAGGGGTGGAGATTTTTTATTTTCTAGGTTTTTTTTTACATTTGAAGACCCCTCGGGAAAAAAGATGGGAGTCCAATTTTCAAAAAAAAAAA
>NW_007381229.1:6368-11400 GCF_000475195.1 Diaphorina citri | reverse complement strand
TTATGTTCGCGGATTTCGCGGTTATGTTCGCGGATTTCGCGGTTATGTTCGCGGATTTCGCGGTTATGTTCGCGGATTTCGCGGTTATGTTCGCGGATTTCGCGGTTATGTTCGCGGATTTCGCGGTTATGTTCGCGGATTTCGCGGTTATGTTCGCGGATTTCGCGGTTATGTTCGCGGATTTCGCGGTTATGTTCGCGGATTTCGCGGTTATGTTCGCGGATTTCGCGGTTATGTTCGCGGATTTCGCGGTTATGTTCGCGGATTTCGCGGTTATGTTCGCGGATTTCGCGGTTATGTTCGCGGATTTCGCGGTTATGTTCGCGGATTTCGCGGTTATGTTCGCGGATTTCGCGGTTATGTTCGCGGATTTGGGGATTATGTTCGCGGATTTCGCGATTTTGTTCGCGGATTTGGTGATTATGTTCGCGGATTTGGCGATTATGTTCGCGGATTTCGGGATTTTGTTCGCGGATTTGGCGATTATGGTCGCGGATTTGGCGATTTTTTTCGCGGATTTTGCGATTATGTTCGCGGATTTGGCGATTATGTTCGCGGATTTCGCGATTATTTTCGCGGATTTCGCGATTATGTTCGCGGATTTGGTGATTTTTTTCGCGGATTTCGCGATTATGTTCGCGGATTTGGTGATTTTTTTCGCGGATTTCGCGATTATGTTCGCGGATTTGGTGATTTTTTTCGCGGATTTCGCGATTATGTTCGCGGATTTGGTGATTTTTTTCGCGGATTTCGCGATTATGTTCGCGGATTTGGTGATTTTTTTCGCGGATTTCGCGATTATGTTCGCGGATTTGGTGATTTTTTTCGCGGATTTCGCGATTATGTTCGCGGATTTGGTGATTTTTTTCGCGGATTTCGCGATTATGTTCGCGGATTTGGTGATTTTTTTCGCGGATTTCGCGATTATGTTCGCGGATTTCGCGATTATGTTCGCGGATTTCGCGATTATGTTCGCGGATTTCGCGATTATGTTCGCGGATTTGGCGATTTTGTGGCGCGGCGCGGAAATACAATGGCGCGGAAATACAATGGAATTATGTTCGCGGATTCGCGTCCCGAATCGACATTTTGGATATTTGGCAAGCCTAGTTAGTGTTGTACCGGCAAAGATTTGGCTCAGTTTATTTTCCTCTTCGGTGTTGATGAATTTGATATTAAATTTGATTTATTCTCGTGTGTTGAGGTCTTGAGCTCTAGAGTGTTGCATCTTGCATGCTGTATGTTTATGTCGCTTATCGTCATTTGGAGCTATAGGTTCTTGTTGTCCTTATCTGAGACTGTGTTTAGGTTTTTTTTAGTTGTACCGAGATTCCGAGAAAGATTTTCTTCCAGTCCTTCAGATTTTCTCTGCTTGTATGCCATAATCTGGTGATTAATACTCTTAGGTTAGCAAGCAGAACCTATAGGCATATTGTTTTCATCTACACTCACCTGTGCGTCTACTACAGGTGATAACGTTATCACCTGTAGTAGACGCACAGGTGAGTGTAGATGAAAACAATATGCCTATAGGTTCTGCTTGCTAACCTAAGAGTATTAATCACCAGATTATGGCATACAAGCAGAGAAAATCTGAAGGACTGGAAGAAAATCTTTCTCGGAATCTCGGTACAACGTAAAAAAAACCTAAACACAGTCTCAGATAAGGACAACAAGAACCTATAGCTCCAAATGACGATAAGCGACATAAACATACAGCATGCAAGATGCAACACTCTAGAGCTCAAGACCTCAACACACGAGAATAAATCAAATTTAATATCAAATTCATCAACACCGAAGAGGAAAATAAACTGAGCCAAATCTTTGCCGGTACAACACTAACTAGGCTTGCCAAATATCCAAAATGTCGATTCGGGACGCGAATCCGCGAACATAATTCCATTGTATTTCCGCGCCATTGTATTTCCGCGCCGCGCCACAAAATCGCCAAATCCGCGAACATAATCGCGAAATCCGCGAACATAATCACAGAAGAGAGAGAGAGAGAAGAGAGAGAGAGAGAGAAGGAGGGAGAGAGAGAGGAGGAGAGAGAGCGAGAGAGAGTTAGGAGAAGAGGGAGAAAGAAAGGAAACACATTTTGTTTCACCTATAATATTTCTTCTAATATTATTAAACTGTTGCCATATTACACTGTTGCCATATTACATATTACACTGTTGCCGCCATATTGGTGAACATGAATGTCATCTTATTATTATTAGGCACACACCACACACATTCACATTTCACATTTTGAACTGGAAACCTAAATAGATCAGTTGCGCTTACTTGGGTGACATTTTTTATAGAACTTAGCGAGGTGTATATATTAATCGAAGAGCGACATTTGTGACAAGCATTCATGCTTAACACAATTAAAATTCCTTCTTTTTTCAACTTTAAGACAAGATTCTAACACTTTTTTTTACATGAAACTTACAAAAAGAAGTCTCATATAAATCAAGAAGTTAGGAAGATAGATGGAAGAGTAAGCACTGTTAGCTGAAGAGAAGGAAAGCGAGGAAACAGAAAAAAAATATGGCGAGAAAAAGAAGTAGACAAGAAAATAAGAGAGAGAGAGAGAGAGAGAAGGAAAAGAGGGGGGAAAGGACGGAGGGGGTGGGAGAGAGAGAGATAGAAAAACAACGGAAGTCGGGGGAGACGAAAAATAGAGGAAAGAAGAAACAGAAGAAGAATATAGTTGTAGAAAAAAATAATGAGACAGAAAAAGAGAGAGAGAGAGAGAGAGAGAGAGATAGAGAGCAAAATAAAGGAAAAGAGAGTAAAGAAAATGGCGGAGACGGGAGACGAAGAAAGAAAGAAAAAAGGAGAGTAGAGAAGAAGGAGAACAAGAAGAGAGACGACTAGACGAGACGAGGAAGAGAAAGAGAAAAATGAAGAAAATTATAGGGATGAGGGCAAGAAAGAAAGAAAGAGGGATAAGAGAAAGAGAAAGATGAAGGAAGTTGTAGAAATGAGAGAGAGAGAGAGAGAGAGAGAGAGAGAGAGAGAGAGAGAGAGAGAGAGAGAGAGAGAGAGAGAGGGGGGGAGGAATGAAGGAAGGAAAAAAGCTTCAAGTTCGTTTCAGTTTCCGGGCCAGTAATTATATTTGTACAACTGTTGTATCATTCTCGTGGTATATAATATACATAGTATACGTATATACAATTATACATATTTACTTACATTATATTACATAGTATAGTATATAGGGGTAAGAACTTGGTAAGGATATGCCTCAGTGACGTCATCTGTCTTGTTAAGTCTCGGAAAGAAAGGGAACTGAGAAGGGAAAGTTTGTAAGAAGATGATGAAGAAGGAAAAGGAAAAAAAGACGCATAGGATGAAAGAATGAAGAAGAAGAAAAAGGAGGAGGAGGAGGAAAGATAAGAAAAAGTGATTGTGATGAAAAAAGTCTAACGGATAAACTTGGATTGGCGCGGCTAACCGTTCAACACTCGAGAGTAGAGAGCTATTGATGTGTATAGTTTTTACAGACGATTATCTACAATAAATTCTACAAATACAATATTTTAGTAAACTTAAAACCTGAACCTCACTTTACTCGTTCTCAAAAATTGAACGAAAAACGTAGGTACGTACCTGTACTACCTATGTTTCTCACATGTATGTAGAAATAGCTCCGTATCTCAGCAATAGATATCCCTAATGGGCAAATCTAAGATTTTAATCAACGGAATCCGGGAGATTTATAATTCTAATCAGTTTTAAATTGGTGAGCTTTCGATGTCACTCAGGACATCATCTTCAGACCAAGATAGATGTTGACTCTATCGCAGCAGGAGTAGAAGACACAATTTTATTCTAGTAAACTTAAAATCTGAACCTCACTTTCCTCGTTCTCAAAAATTGAACGACAAACGTACGTACCTGTACTACCTATGTTTCTCACATGTATGTAGAAATAGCTCCGTATCTCAGCAATAGATATTCCTAATGGGCAAATCTAAGATTTTAATCAATGGAATCCGGGAGATTTATAATTCTAATCAGATATATGTTTACATTGGATTCCACTCGGCTAAACCAGTGGTTTCCAACCCGCAGGGTGCCAAATTCCCATATCTAGGGTGTACATTGCGATATCGCGGGTTCCATTCCCGCCCGCGGCGGATTTTATCCTATACAAATAAGGTGAGAATGAATCAATATCGTTGGCTTTCTTCTATCCTGTTCTTCTTCTCTTCGGTTTCGGGACGATAAGACCTCAGCCAGTCAGCAGTTAGTTACAGTACCAAACAAAAAGGTTTGGTTTGGGAACAACTTCGCTATTGATTGTCGGTCCGCTTTATCAAAGTAACCCGGTACTTGCATTTGTACAAGTTGTTATGTACGTATTTAGACTTGCGATATCGCGGGTTCCATTCCCGCCCGCGGCGGATTTTATCCTATACAAATAAGGTGAGAACGAATCAATATCGTTGGCTTTCTTCTATCCTATTCTTCTTCTCTTCGGTTTCGGGACGATAAGACCTCAGCCAGTCAGCAGTTAGTTACGGTACCAAACAAAAAGGTTTGGTTTGGGAACAACTTCGCCATTGATTGTCGGTCCGCTTTATCAAAGTAACCCGATACTTGCATTTGTACAAGTTGTTATGTACGTATTTAGTACTAATGTATCTAATGATGAGTTAGGTGTACATATGTGTTCACGATTATTTTTCTATTTTTAGACTTGTGTGCTACATTTATTCAAAATGGTTATGAAGAAGTTGAATGAACTGACATGCAAGGAGTTAGTCGCCCAGTTGAAATCTCGTGGACTTTCTTCAAGTGGACCTAAGGCTGAGTTGACTGCTAGACTGGAAGAGGCGTTGACAGCGGCGGGTTTCGATCCGAATGAGGTGACTTTTGACGAGCTGTCGGATGGTGGTAAGAAGAGTGAGGAAAGCGAGGAAAAGCCAGGTAATGAAAATTTAGCAGCTATGATCTCTTCTTTAGCCGAGTCCATGAAAACGTTCAACATGCAAACTGCTCAATCAATTCAATCTGTCAATGAACGAATAGA
>NW_007381229.1:0-2800 GCF_000475195.1 Diaphorina citri | reverse complement strand
GTGGGCAAGTTCAACCGTCAAGTTGCCCAGAGAACATTCATGTCCATAGTGTGCGTGGCATGCATGACAGCCTAATCATTCGTGGAAAGGTGAACCAACGAGATTGTAACATTCTAATCGACACTGCTGCCGTCAGATCAATACTGAGACGTGACATCCTGGCTGAGACAAACCTGAAGAATCCCGACAAGTACACCCTGAAGACAGCAACCGGTGAACAATCACGTGTGTATGGCGAGATCGAGGTGACGATGCAACTTTGCAATGTGGAAATGCGCCATACCTTCGTTGTTGCTGACATTATAGACGACTGTATCCTTGGATTCGACTTCATGATGGATCATGGTGTGTCCATGGACTTCGGTGACTCGACGATGATCATCGGTAATGCGGTAATTCCAATGACTGTGGGAAGCATCGAGTCGTGCAATGCACTGAGAACTGCGGTCAATGAGACCCTTCCCCCTCCATCGGAATTCATCGAGTGTGCCCGTGACCGCGACGTTCCAGCGAAGTCCAAGTCAACTGTGGAACCGGAGTTGAACCATCGTGTAGTGCGAGCTGCAAAGACATCCAAAGGAGTTGCCGATCAAGACAAGAAGGAGACAAATCAAGACGTGATTCGACCCAAGGAAGAGAACAAGCAAGACGTTCAAGACCGATCCAGAGACAAACCGAAAAAGTCAAGGGACAGAATGAAGACCGGTAAAGAATGTAAAGATGTATCAGTTGATTCTGTAGGATTTAAGGAAGGTGATCTTGTATGGCTGTATAACCCTAAACGACGTAAAGGTCATAGTCCAAAATTGCAACAAAATTGGGAAGGTCCTTATAATGTAATAACTAGAATTAATGATGTAGTTTATAGAATTCGGAAAGGATCTAAAGGCAAGTTTAAGGTTGTACATCTTAATAGGTTAGCTCCTTATTTAGAACCCAATTTATTCTAAGGTGACATTGTTTATTTACTTTTGTTTGTTACTTATTTTTGTACTTTTGTTTATTGCTTAATAGTTCGTTTGTTTGTTCATTTTTCATTTGTAATGTTCTTGTTCGAGGACGAACAATTTTCTTAGGAGGGGATAATGTTACAGAACGCGTCTAGAGAGAGTATTTAGCTATGTATGTATAATGTAGGAACTATAAACGTGAAGCCTCGAGAAGTAAAATCAAAAATGATACTGGTAGCGCAACCTGGTAGAATTCAAACAGAACTAGAGAAGAGAATGGAATGTATCTACATACGTTGTTTATTCTGAAAAGTCCCTTACCACCGCAGTCACATAACATTATCTCGTATCTTGTGTTTCATTGCTACGAACTAAAAACGGCGGTGAAACACCCATCTTTATTTTATTTTGTTGTTGTTATTATTAAAAAAGTTCGACAACTGACAACAATGTTCCCATTTTGAGCAAATGTAGTGACCAAACCGGTGTCCCGTCAGTCCAAGTTTGGCACATATCACATTCCAGTCAGAAACAAAGACACAGACTACATCACTTGTAACCTGCAGATACCATGGGAACTGGTCAAATCACAAGACATGACCTCAGTTCAATTCTTGACTTGGGCTCTCTTAAGAGTTAAAAGAGTACCTACATACTTACTTGGCTCGCTCAAGAGTACCTTCTTACTCAAACGAACCATATTCTTTTCTATTAAGTAAACATACTTATGTAATACTTACTTACCTATGTTACAGAACGCGTCTAGAGAGTATTTAGCTATGTATGTATCATGTAATTCATGTATGAACTAAGAACGTGAAGCCTCGAGAAGTAAAATCAAAAATGATACTGGTAGCGCAACCTGGTAGAATTCAAACAGAACTAGTTACAATTGTGAATCTTGAAATCAGGGCTCTCCAACTTCCTTGTTTATGCGTACCAGATGCTATGTAGAAAGGTACTTCTCGGCCCGCGGGTTGATAACCCCTGTACTAGGATAGAGCGGGTGGGTTCCAGAATGAGAGTTAAGGTATAGGTAGTATAGGTACATAGATAGACAGGTATAATCACAGTATTGTCGAATTTTATAGTCCGTTCTAGAAATGAATTAATGACGTAGGATAATGACGTAGGATTGTCTGGAATTTTGGAGAAATTCTCTAGCACATTCCAGGTGCTTCCTCACTCTCTCGGGGAGCTATAAATTGAGAGTAGGTACCCACTGTCAGTTAGTCTTGTGTTGGATTTGTGCGAGCGATAAACCCGTGTTAGTAAGCGATCTAGTAAGCGATTAGTACAGTGATAGTCAGTGAGTTTTCCAGTGCGATATCCAAGTGTTAGTACCGCGATAAGTGACATTAAAGTACCTAAGTGAAAGTTAGTGATAACCGTGATAGATAAGCGATCGAACTTGTGATAAGAGATTGTACTTTGTAATAGCGATTATACCTAGTGACTGTGTACTCTTTTTGTGTAATAAATAAACTTGTTGTACTCTAGATTTAAATAAACGAATTCGCGAGTGTTTTTACTAGCCCTAATCTTTTACGAACCCGATCACGCCCACGTATACGTAACAATATGAATTGTACAATTCCACTACATACATAAATATTACCTATGCTTTATACATATATAACTAATCAATTTAATTATAAATTCACACCATTCGAAAGCCCCACTTGTTCATTACACTTGTTCATTAATATAGCTTTTCACACTGCTAACAAGTGCCTGTAGTAATGAACTAGTTAATTAATGAACTTCACTAACACTAACACTAATCTTTCTAACTTTCTATAAGGATGAGTGCTGAAATACATAAAACACAAGTGGTACGTGCGTGGCAT
>NW_007381228.1:0-15191 GCF_000475195.1 Diaphorina citri | reverse complement strand
TTCATTTACTCAATCATCATATTTATTATCGCTCGTCTCTTCGACTTGTAATGCCGCCACTGGTCGCTACTCGATTAATGTAGCTACTCAATTGTTCTCAAGAGGCTGAGTGCACCCCGAACTCCAAGCACAGAGCCGGAAAAAACCTCGGCACTGAGAAAATAATAGAAAGTAAAAACCAGAGTCCCGGAAGCCCAATCGAGTGACTGGGTTCCGGAACTCTACTATTGATATTTTTTATCTCTTTTTATTTTTTATCTCTTTTTCTTTTTAAATATTTGTATTTCACTTTTTCATTATTTTTTTTTCAATCATTACTGTTATTTGTTGGAATGTATGATTTATTTATGTAAATAAATGAAAAGTATTCTTATTATTATTATTAGGAGATGAGGAGATTAGGGAGGTGGAGTAGAGAAGAAAAATTAAAAGAAGATGGAGGAGAAGAGGGGGATAATTGGAGGAAGAGGAGGTGATGAAGATGAAATAAGGAAATTACGGAGTAAAACGAGGGAGAGAGAGAGAGAGAGGGTTTAAATAAATAAAGTGGTGCAATATTAAACTGTTGAGATAATGGGACTACATGTCCTAATTCGACAGTCTAAATAAAGCACTAATAACTACTATTGACTCCGAAATATTCCGAATTCCCTTTTGACCTAACATAAACCTAACCAATAATCGAATTTCCTTTATAAATCAACCTTTCTCATTGATTATCGACCTTTCTCATTCTCATTCATTATTGACCTTTCTAATTTACTATCTACCTTTCTCATTTATTATCGACCTTTCTCATTTCAGACTGCTCGCCTGAGTTTGATCCGTCCTGTTCAGATACAGGGACACCGTTCAGACCTCTATGTCCCTATAGTGGGGACTCCGAGCCACCCTGTATTTGTGACGAGAACGAAGCAGTGCCTGTCCTGTATGGTAAGTTTTTTGAACCACACCTCTTTTCTTCTTTTTTTCGTCGACTTGTAATACCACCACTGGTCGCTACTTACAAGTAGTTATTTATCTACTCCCCCCCCCTGTCGAAGTGCACATTTAGGGGGGGGATGATAGAAATTGGTTCCACGCGGTATATGAAGCCGGAACCTTCAGAGTGCGAGCACCGTGCCAGATTAAACCCAAAATTTGTTAATACCATGAAAAAATGTATGTACATTGTTGAACATTTTTGCCAAAGTTCATCAAAAACCATTCGAGATTTCTGTTGAAAGAAACATGCTTTTATACAAAATGATCATCGAAACCTGGAACCTAAGTGGTTCGTTCAAATTTACACTATTTACATTACATAGTAGACAAATTAAAGGATGATTAAGTGAATGGGAATTTTCTATTAAAAAATTAAAGAAGGAAATACATAAATAAATTTTATTAATGAAATAACCAAGTACATATGTAGGTAGGTACCCTTATATTCTGATCTACTAATTTTAGTACATTTATTATGTACGTTCTAGTTTGTATTATTTTAGATTAAAATAAATCTGTTTACTTTTCTTTTTTATACTTTTCTTTTTAGTTTTAGATTTTGTTGTTCTTGTTAACATAGTTCCTTTAAGACCTTTGTACAATTGGGGGCAACCCATTTATTAATAAAATGAAATAAAATAAAATCGATATTATATTATAATGTTAACTTTTTATTTTATTTACACTGGTGACACCCTGTAAGTATTTATATTTTATCTGGTGACGGCGCCGTTTTCCCGATCATTTTCTTCTCAAATAATTCAGAATTTATGTGAAACAGTTTGGAAATTTGATTTTTATGTTCCTGAAGTTAATATTTTCGAAATTTTACTCCGGGGGGAAAAGGACGAAGGAATTGTTTTAACTACAGTTGATGTTTTTCTTTCTACAGATTACCTAAATGCTAAAACTCAAATAATTCAGAATTTATGTGAAACTGTTTGGAAATTTGATTTTTATGTTCCTGAAGTTAATATTTTCGAAATTTTACTCCGGGGGAAAAGGACGAAGGAATTGTTTTAACTGCAGTTGATGTTTTTCTTTCTACAGATTACCTAAATGCTAAAAACCCCATTAACCTCCAAGCTGTAGTAAAAGATTTATTTCTAGGAAAATAACTTGTCAATCCTATTAGTCAGCATTAGAAAGCCAATAACAAAAACAACAGTACCTACATGTAGGTAGGTATCCTTTTTGGGTCACCGAATGGGGTCATTTTCTGACTTTCAGCTCATTTAAAGACAAACGGACAGACGTCAATCCTATTAGTCAGCATTAGAAAGCCAATAACAAAAACAACAGTACCTACATGTAGGTAGGTATCCTTTTTGGGTCACCGAATGGATGTTTTACAGATAGAGCTTCAGAACAAATCCTTTTTGCGGATTACTGTTGGGTCCCATTGGAACATTAGAAGACACTTTTTTTTTATTAATTAAGTTCCACAGTATAACTAAACTACTGGTCAATGGGGTTTCATTGGCAAATGTGCTGATGACACTTCAAAGTTCAAATGTCGAAGGAAAATGATGTCTCTCCCCCTTTTTATTACTAAACGATTAGATCAAACTTTATTTACAGAATGTCGTCCATAATAATATGTTACTTTCATACTTCATAGGTTTTCCTGTTTTATTTGGATTGTTTCGATTGTTATTCACAATCTCCAACCACTCGGAATTAAGCTCGTTTCAATTAAACAATGAATTTCTGAGAAAGAAGGGGGGGTAAGGGGGTTATGCATTCTCTTGTCCATCAATCTCCCTTCCCTCCCTTTTCTTTGATCCTCCTCACGTCCATTTCCCATCAGATATCAAAAACAGACCAAAAACCTTCCCATAATTTCTAACTCTCTCTCTCTTTCTCGCTTGCTATGAATAGTGAAACAAATTTCACTGTAATTTCTCTCCCTCTCTTCTTTCTCCTTCTCTTCTTCATCATATTTCTTCTCACTCCCTTCCCTCCCTTTTCTTTGATCCTCCTCACGTCCATTTCCCATCAGATATCAAAAACAGACCAAAAACCTTCCCATAATTTCTATCTCTCTCTCTCTCTCTCTCTCTTTCTCGCTTGCTATGAATAGTGAAACAAATTTCACTGTAATTTCTCTCCCTCTCTTCTTTCTCCTTCTCTTCTTCATCATATTTCTTCTCAGTTATTATTTCATCTAATGCTTTGCATTTTGTGTTTGCATTTTGTCGGTCTCTTTGTCCTTGTCTCTGTCTTTCCTTCTTTCTCCCTCCCTCCCCCTCTCTCTCTCTCTCTCTCTCTCTCTCTCTCTCTCTCTCTCTCTCTTTCTCTCTCTTCTTATTTCTAGACGTATAATTCTTCATTTACTTCTCTTTCTTTCTTTTTTTTTTCTCTCCCCCTTTCTCCCTTATTCTATTACTGCTGTATTTCTTCATTTTTATTTCTGTAGTTTACATTCTTTTTGTTCTCTTCATTCTTCTTCTTTTCGTCTTATGTTTTTCTCCCTTTTGAATGATGTCATTCTTCTTTTATTCTCTTCTACTCCCCCCTCAACTCCCCTTCTTCTCTTCTTCCTTGCCTCCTTCCCCTCCTCAAAACTTGTGGAAAAACTTGGAAAAAATCTCTTTCTACTTTTTCCCTTTTTTCACAAAAAAAATCTCCATTAGGAGAGAGGAAATGTTAAAAACAAATTTAATTCGCACACAAACATAAAAGAAAAAAACTCGGAAACTAAGAAGAGGAAAAAAAACTCTTAACAATGACACAAATTCCCGAGCTAAGTTTGTAGCCAAAGAGAAAAAAAAGGCTTCTCTCTCTCTCTCTCTCTTCCTCTTTCGCTTCCTTTTATGGAATGAGGGAGGAGAAAGGTTTACTGTGTTTGTATTTGTTATATTAAATCTATAACGGAATACAAAATAAATTCAAGTACGCAGAGAAACAGGTAAAAAATTTCAATGAGAGACTAGAATCCTAATATTATATCAAAGAGAAAAAAAGGCTTCTCTCTCTCTCTCTCTCTCTCTCTCTCTCTCTTCCTCTTTCGCTTCCTTTTATGGAATGAGGAAGGAGAAAGGTTTACTGTGTTTGTATTTGTTATATTAAATCTATAATGGAATACAAAATAAATTCAAATACGCAGAGAAACAGGTAAAAAATTTCAATGAGAGACTAGAATCCTAATATCATATGGGCATATGGGCAGACTAATGTATCCCATGACAATAATTTTCATGTCGGATATTAGCTGGCCTCTTGTTTATGGATTAAAAAAATGGACCTGTTGCAATATGTACCTACTTTATTACTCAAGTAATTAATAGAAAATCTTGATAACTATCATGAGTGGAGGCTGGCGGGTCTAACCTCTCAAAGACATGACAACACAATTTCTTCTCATTGAAATCAACAAATATGTGGTTGTCACTGACACCTTCTCATTGGAACTCCCAAGGGGATCTCTTCTTGGAAATGTATAACACAGAAGATATTTTCTAAGAACAATATTTTCAATGTATTTTCCATTCTAGAAAGTATCTACATAGCGTTTGTTCTCACTAGCTTTCCTCAGCTTATGGTATCCTCTCTCCAACTTCTTCTTGATCTCAATATTGGTTGATTTCTTCTTCATAACGGGTACACCATTGTCCTGCCACTTACCAGGTTTCCGTTGATTGTCCGATGCATTTGATTTTATTTTGAATTCGGATGTGTTGGCACTATGCTCTGCATCAACTGCTTCATCTCTTTCCGGTGTTTGTATTGATCTCAATATTGGTTGATTTCTTCTTCATAACGGGTACACCATTGTCCTGCCACTTACCAGGTTTCCGTTGATTGTCCGATGCATTCGATTTTATTTTGAATTCCGATGTGTTGGCACTATGCTCTGCATCAACTGCTTCATCTCTTTCCGGTGTTTGTAGAGTTTCATCCAGTTCTGTGTTTTCATTTGCAAATATGTTCTCATGAGACTCACGTACCGTGTTGGCTAAAGATCGTATTGAGTCTCTGGTCTGTACGGTTATCAGTTTGGACAGTTTCTTTTTAATCACAATATTCTTACTGCTGCCTTTGTCTAGAACTGTTTTTACAGTCTCCTTCTTTTTCTTACTTTCCTTGGTTTTGTCAGCGTTTGTAATTTCTTCATGTTTCAGGGCGTCGAACTTGTAACTTCCTTTCATTGTCAAACTCTTCCTTTCCTCTACATTCTTCTCTTTGCCCATGTCATTCTTACTGTTTGCTGCGAGTTTTTTGAACTTTAATTTCTTCGTATTGTACGGTTTCTTCAAGCAGACCTTCGTCTTTGAAGTTTTTCCGTTGTCAATAATGTGGTTTTGTGCCCATGTCATTCTTACTGTTTGCTGCGAGTTTTTTGAACTTTAATTTCTTCGTATTGTACGGTTTCTTCAAGCAGACCTTCGTCTTGGAAGTTTTTCCGTTGTCAATAATGTGGTTTTCAATTTCTATTTCAGTTTGTTCCTCATCATGGTCCGTCGGATTGTTTGTTTCTATGTTCGTCATTCTTTCATTCATATCTCCTTCTGAGCTGTCCTGACTACGAATCTTTCTCACACATGTATTCCTCCTCTGACAAGTTGAAGGTTTAGATTCAAAACTTTCTCCATTTTCAAGAACATCGTTGCTTTTGCGTTGTCCATTTATATGTTGATTAGAATGTTCTGCTTCTCCAGCTTTTCTTTGTGAAACTCCTGATTTAATTCGGGTTTTGTTTGAACCAATAGTGTTTTTGACTTTTGTGTGATCAACTAATAGAGCTTCACGACCGTTGTCAAACGTCCCGTTATTGTTATATTCTATTGAAACATTTGTTTTGCTACTAAAAGCATGAACGCTATTGTAACTACTCTCTATTTGTAGTGATCCTTCACGTGTAGGGTTTGACGTGTCAGGGATTTCATCATTGATATTCAGCAGATGGAAACTTTCAACATAAAGACAAAGGTCACTCACTTTCTGTACCAGGTCGAGTTCGGATAGGTTCTCGCTTCGGCTTTTGATGACTTGGATTTGAGATCTCAGTTGATCCATGGATAGGGTTCTGGAACCATCTGGAGATTGACGAAAGTATAATAGACATTTTTCGTAATGAGAGATTTGGAAAGCAAATTGAAATTTCAGAGATAAAGGCTCTCCTTGCACATATGTTCAGTGGTATGTCTACTACTGAATAGAATAGCCGTTCTAGAACACAGAACAGAAGTGATGAAAGGACGTGTTTTAGTCGATGTCCATAGAGTGTAGATCCTTTTTGATGCTAAAAACAGAGAAGGGCGGAGATCCTAGATCCTAGATCTTTATGCTCTCAGCTCTATGCGGTTTGAATCCGCCGCTTTCCTCTACAAGTTCTATGCTCTCAACTCTGTTTTTAACCTTACCTATACAACCTTCTTCCTACTTCTTACCTTTGTCCTGTAAGTTAGATCTCAAGTCCTCATTGGTGACCAACAGTTGCTCCACACTCCGCAGGGCGTTCGAGAGGAAATACTTGTCTATCAACATACTGTACGTGTTCTTCAGTCGCGTCAAGTCAAAGTTGAGTCGCGCGTTGATCGCCATTAACTTGTCGCGGAACTGTCGCGACTTGTGTACATGAACATTGAGCGTGGTGAGACAATGGATGGCGACCGTCACGAGGCTTGTGATCATGATGATGGATACCAGGGTGCCCTCGCTGAGGTCAACATGGATGTAGTTGAGATCTTCGGGGGATGTGACGTCATCGCCAGGTGAGGGGTCCTTCCTGGTGTAGATTGCGTAGAGATCATCTGAGGAAGGGGAGAGAGGGGGAGATTAAACCTGAGGTGGAGAGATAAGGTTGAGGAAGACTTGAGAGAAGGCAGGAGGCATTTGATAGGATGGTATGCAGGGGTAGGATAAAGGAGATTAGCGCCAACCCCAAATTAGGAAAAGGTGTAGTAAGAAAAGGAGAAGAACACCAAAAACAAACACAACAACAAAAAGGTTAGACCAGTATCAATTAAGTCAGGTTTTCAGACTGTCCTAAATTACTCTCTTTAAATATTGGACCCAGTTGGGCGTTTGGAGTTGGAGACCCTCTACCTGTGCCCTAAATACCAAAGTATGGAAAAGTATTTACAATTCCATATTTCGATATGATTCGTCCAAATTCAAAATTCTGCTTTTCCATTGGCTATTACACTTGTAAGGTACTTTTCCATACTTTGGTTGTTTAGGGCACTGGAGGGTTGGAGAACCGTTGAGTTCTACAGTTTACTGTAACAATACTAATACTGGTAAGAGAAGTAATAGTAAGTTATAATTAGCGACACAATTATGTACATATACTACTCATATAATTATTATATTACTCACGGGAGCTTTGAGCTACACTTACAGATGAATTTGAGTATCATATCTGCTCTATCCACGAAGAATACTGGAAATTTAACACAGTAGAAATATTTCTTATTAAAAAATTAACTTCACCGACACGCAATGTCACCTTGTTCATTTTGTGGTCACTAAATAATTGGCTATTTATTGCAAGATTCTTTATCCTACCATTTAATCTTTTATTATAATGGTAGGTACGTATGTATAATACTAATTATTATGGAAGTGTGAAACAAAAAATACTCTAGCAAGTTCTTCATTCATATTTTATTTTAACTGCATCTTTTTACTTTTTTTAGAAATATTAATTAGTTTAGTTTAAAATTATACTTTCCAAGTTTGCACTCACGGTATTTTTCACTCGGAAATGTTCGGAACTTACCAAAACTTACCCAATGATGTTATTATGGTATTTTTCACTCGGAGGGGAACACACTTCGAGGCCAGCAAAACTTTTCCTACGTTTAATATTTTCTTTCGCTTTTAGTTTTCAGTTTTCATTTCTTCGAGACAATACTCAGGGACGGTATTAGTCTTCAGGGGCGAAGCCAAGGGAGCGCGAAGCGCGACCCTATGCACAACCCCGCGAAGCCCCGGGAGCGCAAGCGACCCCATGCACGACCCCGCGAAGCCCCCGGGAGCGCGCAGCGCGACCGTAAACAAGGGAGCGCGAAGCGCGACCCCATGCACAACTTCGCGAAGCCCCCGGGAGCGCGCAGCGCGACCGTATACGCAACCCCGCGTAGCGAACACGCGAAGCCCCCGGGGGGTGGAGGGGGGCGAAGCCCCCCTCCCGAGCACGAAGTGCGAGTTGAAGTATCCAACGGTTGGTCTGATTTAGATGAAAATAATGTGTTACAGATAGAGCTTCAGAACATAAAATAATTTTTGCGGATTACTGTTGGTCCCATTGGAACATTAGAAGACACTTTTTTTTTATTAATTAAGTTTCACAGTATAACTAAACTACTGGTCAATGGGGTTTCATTGGCAAATGTGCTGTGCTGATGACACTTCAAAGTTCAAATGTCGAAGGAAGATGATGTCTCTCCCCCTTTTTATTATTAAACGATTAGATCAAACTTTATTTACAGAATAAATATTTAAAAATGGTAACATAAAATGTATAAGTACAAAATAAAATTTGATCAAGGGTGGGGTTAATGCCTATGGCATTCTCTTTTTTCAACTAAATCGCTCAAATTCTTTAAAATAAATAAATTGATACCAAGGGCGATCGAAAAATTTGCCAGGGAGAGAGAGAGGGAAAGAGGGAGGGAGAGAGAGAGGGAAAGAGGGAGGGAGAGAGAGAGGGAAAGAGGGAGGGAGAGAGAGAGAGTTTGCCAAAAAGACATGATGAAATAAAAGTCATTTTCAAATAACTTATTATGAATATTATCTTGGAGAAAAGAAAAAGAAAATCTGGGAAAAGAGAAAAATCCCAAAAATAACAAATTAGAGGATAAAAACTCCCCAATAAAGAAATAAATAAATAAAAATATAAAATGAACGAAAAAATGGCAAACAATATTATTAGGAAATGGAAAAGCATAAGAAAAACAGAAAAAATAGATGAAAATAAAATTGTCGGAAAAATGTTTTCCTTCCCTGTACGCCTATCAAGGGTATTAGGAGGCCAAATGTACCGGAGGAATAAACAAGGAACATTTTTCCTGTTAAGGGAAAATTATACCTCTTTTAGAATGGAGAATGACTCAACCACCCTGTATCTAATAAAATGGCAGAAGAAAAAGAAAAGTCGAGAATTTATCTAATATGGGCTGCTGGCATTTGTCGATTTTGCTGTGGAATTGTGAGCTTTCAGTTGTTGAAACCCCTCTGATCTGTGTTTGTTTGTCAAGGAGCTTAAGATTTGGCCTTGTTTCAACTTGACGATTGATCCCTTCGGCTTGGGAAGAAAGGAAAACTTTAAATACTCTCTAGGGACTCAACAAATCTTGAGTAAAATAAAGGAATCATGATTTGTGGAGAAGTTTGGACTTTTTTTCTCCATGTTTTGTGTATGTCTGTAGGAAATATGTTGTATTTTTGTGTCACATTTGTTGTGTCAAGAAAGTTTGACAGCGCTACTAGAGATATTATACGCGACAGGGAAAGTAGCCAACATTGAAGAATTTAAAACAAAGAGAAATTCGGAACAAAGAGAATTTCCAAAGAGATAGAAGACACAATCAAGACAATGTTCGATCTGAATTCATCAATAGTAGATAATAACATACAGACATCATTGATAATATACATAACATATGTGCATTGTATATAAATAATATATAGACGTCCTCTTTAATATGAGAGAGTGGGGGAAATATTCTTTAACCCTCGATTTGTCAGAAAAGTTTAGCTAAAAGGAAATAGATTCTCCCTGACTCAATGGATGATGAGATTAATGAGTCATGAGCATTCGGGTGAAAATTTGAATGGCCTTTGTCAAATCTTGAAAAAGCTTAATCTGAAATTCTATATCTGTTGTATTTATGTCCGACCACTCAGGCTCTAACTATCTGACAGAGAATCGGAACATGTCTGACTGAAAAGCGTTCGACTCAAGTCTTCAGACCGTCTGAAAGCCCTAAAAGTCGGCAGCTTCTTCCGCCACACACGTTTCGACGGTCTCGCAGGCCTAGGTTTGTCAGACAGTCTGAGGATGAGACTGAGTGACCGACCGGCGTTATATTTGAGAAGAAATCTGTAAAGAAGAAACAGTAGTGAACAACCAAAATATGAGATTTCTACCCAGGTGACCAAGGGACCCTCATGGGTTAAGCATATGGAAGGGACAGATATGTAATGTGGATGTGTCAAAAGATGACAATATATTCGGAAATCATAAGACAAAAGATTCTCTCCCTCCCCTTCTTCCTCCTAGTCTGTCTTAGAGGAAGGAGAAGTAGAGAGGGTTATAGGGTGCACTTTTCTCCTCCTCTCCTTTATCCTTACCTACTCCTCTCTCCCTCCTCCTATATGTTTATCATTCCCCTCGAGCTTGAAATCTTTTGAGTTTTGAGTATCTACTATCTATCTATACATCTCACAACTTTGACAATAGATATAGACAGACCCCCCTACCTACCGGTATCTTTGTGAGGAGATATTTTGAAATGAAAAGGAGAAGGAGGAGGAATACAAGGAGGTAGAAGGAGAGAGAGTGTGTGTGAGAGAGGTGAAGGTTCCTTCCTATATGAAGCTACAAAGAGGAGAGAGATATGACGAAACAGAAAGAAAGAGAGAGAGAGAAAAAATAAAAGGAAATAAATAAAGAGGAAAAAAAAAGAGAGAGAGAGAGAGAGAGAGAGAGAGAGAGAGAGAGAGAGAGAGAGAGAGAAAAGGGGAAAGAGGGAGAGAAAGAAGAATTCATATGAATTATTTGTGGTGAAGCTGTGAAAGCCATTTCATTTTGTGTGGATATCACGTACATAGGTATCACAGTATTACTAAGTCTCCTTTGCAATTCTAGAGAAATTGAAAAGGAGAGAAAGGAAGAAACAGAAAGATAGAAACGGAGAATTCGGCTTTGGGCGAAAGGAATAGAATGAAAAGGAAAGAGAAAGAGAGAGGAAGAGAGAAATAGAGAGAGAGAGAGAGAGAAAGAGAGAAAGAGAAAGAGAGAGGAGCAGAGAGGGAAAAACATAAAGAGAGGGAATGAAAATAACCTTGGCATGACTCTTTTTGTTTGTAATATGTACGAGTGAGTATGTCTGGAAAAATATGACAATATCAGAATTCCGATTCACTTACTAGCATATCATAATATTTTATTTTGTTATTCCACCAGATGATAATATGAAATAATATCATGCTTTCCCATATTGAAATGTCCATCACAGACAGGTATCACACAATTCTCTCTCTCTCCTCTCTCTCTCTCTCTCTCTCTCTCTCTCTCTCTCTCTCTCTCTTCCATTTCTCCGTCTTTCTTTCTTTTCTTGATTTTTTTTTCCCATATGGAAAAATGTGTCTCTTACACCCTCCTCTGTGTCCCTCTCTCTTTTCTCCCTTTCTCTCCCACCTTTCTATGGGAACGACCAACAAGTATTAATAAAATGAAAGAAGTGAGGATGGGATAGAGTTAGAACATGATGGGACGGGGTGGAGAGAAAATAGGATGCCCACAAATTGAATTTTTGAATATTCAATCATCTTCTTATGTTCATAAATAAATAAAAATGGTTTATGTTAAAAAAAAAAAAAAATAATAAGTTATGAGAAGATGCAAAATGAAGAGAGAGAGAGAGAGAAATAAAAAGAAAGAAAGCAGAATAAGGTTTTAAAAATAATTATTTTGAACGTGGAGAAAGAAAATCTCCAATGCACAGTAATAATAAACTCATAAGTTGATTATGTTGATACAGTATGTATATGTTGATACAATACATTATGTATATATGTTGATACAGTGCCGTAAGTCCTGACTACGAGAGAAATTAAATTTAGAAAATGAGAACTGTTTTTCATTATTTTTTTTCTCTCTCACTCTCTTCCCTTGCTCTCTCTCTCTCTCTCTCTCTCTCTCTCTCACTCACTTTTTCTCTGTGTTCCTCCCTCCCTGTTCTCTCTCTCTCTCTCTCTCTCGTTCTTTACATTTCATGTGCTTTTCAGTCTCTTATTAGCCCGTCCTTCCTTTATTATTACGATAGTAATAAAAAAAGGTATAGTGGACGGGCTATTGTATTCGCTTCGGTGTCTGTCTGTGTGTCTGTTCCCATAGATCCATAGAAGGACTTTTCCAAACCTGGTCGACCTATATATCAAATATTCAACAAAATAGGTAGGGTACATAGGTACTAATTTTCTTTAACTACGATCGAGTAAACTACGGGCTAAAAACTTCCCGGAGGGACGGGCTCAGCTTGTTCTCTCACTTCCTGTTACTATTTACCCCAAAAATGGATATTCTAACCATCACTCTCGAGAGGGAGTAACGAGTTTTAATCCCTTTGTTAAAATAAAATAAATAATTTATTATTACAGATAAAAATCCCCTAGGTTGGGTTAGGTACGTACTCGGTATTTTGTGATTTTCAAACTAGATAGATTAATTAATCTTTTAAAAGGACTGATTTGAAATACCGAGGTTCATTATAAAAAAAAGGTCAATTTCATATTAACATAAGCCCCTGATTTATTTATTTTTCGCATAATTTTGCCTGTGGGATGTTTATGTTGAGATTTTACCTTCACATAATTATGTACATAGGTATGTATGAAATAGGCACTGCGACCTCATAGTAAGTGCACAGAAAATGCCTAAGAGATTCGGATGTACGTATATACCGATATACCCAAATGTAACGCGGCCCGAAACCGTACCTACCTACTCCTTTTTGTGAAGCACATTGCATAATCATTAAGATACCAGGCGTTCATACAAATTATTTGAAATGGTTAGCTCTTCTGATTCTTCAGGAAAAACTGGCGCAGTCGGATATCGTCCATAATATGTTTATACTTTCATACTTCATAGGTTCTTGCCTGTTTTATTTGGATTGTTTCGATTGTTATTCACAATCTCCAACCATCAGGAATTAAGCTCGTTTCAATTAAACAATGAATTACTGAGAAAGAAGGGGGGGGTAAGGGGGTTATGCATTCTCTTGTCCATCAATCTCCCTTCCCTCCCTTTTCTTTCATCCTCCTCACGTCCATTTCCCATCAGATATCAAAAACAGACCAAAAACCTTCCCATAATTTCTCTCTCTCTCTAACTCTCTCTCTCTCTCTTTCTCGCTTGCTATGAATAGTGAAACAAATTTCACTGTAATTTCTCTCCCTCTCTTCTTTTTCCTTCTCTTCTTCATCATATTTCTTCTGTTATTATTTCATCTAATGCTTCATTTCTGTTTGCATTTTGTCGGTCTCTTTGTCCTTGTCTCTGTCTTTCCTTCTTTCTCACTCCCTCCCTCTCTCTCTCTCTCTCTCTCTTTTTTTTTATTTCTAGACGTATAATTCTTCATTTACTTCTCTTTCTTTTTTTTCTATCCCCCTTTCTCCCTTATTCTATTACTGCTGTATTTCTTCTTTTTTATTTCTGCTTACATTCTTTTTGTTCTCTTCATTCTTCTTCTTTTCGTCTTATGTTTTTCTCCCTTTTGAATGATGTCATTCTTTCTTTATTCTCCTCTACTCCCCCCTCAACTCCCCTTCTTCTCTTCTTCCTTGCCTTCTTCCCCTCCTCAAAACTTGTGGAAAAACTTGGAAAAAATCTCTTTCTACTTTTTCCCTTTTTTTACAAAAAAAAATCCCTTTTAGGAGAGAGGAAATGTTAAAAACAAATTTAATTCGCACACAAACATAAGCGTGGTGAGACAATGGATGGCGACCGTCACGAGGCTTGTGATCATGATGATGGATACCAGGGTGCCCTCGCTGAGGTCAACATGGATGTAGTTGAGATCTTCGGGGGATGTGACGTCATCGCCAGGTGAGGGGTCCTTCCTGGTGTAGATTGCGTAGAGATCATCTGAGGAAGGGGAGAGAGGGGGAGCGTGGTGAGACAATGGATGGCGACCGTCACGAGGCTTGTGATCATGATGATGGATACCAGGGTGCCCTCGCTGAGGTCAACATGGATATAGTTGAGATCTTCGGGGGATGTGACCTCATCGCCAGGTGAGGGGTCCTTCCTGGTGTATATTGCGTAGAGATCATCTGAGGAAGGGGAGAGACAGACGAGGATTAAACCTGAGGTGGAGAGATAAGGTTGAGGAAGACTTGAGAGAAGGCAGGAGGCATTTGATAGGATGGTATGCAGGGGTAGGATAAAGGAGATTAGCGCCAACCCCAAATTAGGAAAAGGTGTAGTAAGAAAAGGAGAAGAACACCAAAAACAAACACAACAACAAAAAGGTTAGACCAGTATCAATTAAGTCAGGTTTTCAGACTGTCCTAAATTACTCTCTTTAAATATTGGACCCAGTTGGGAACCTGAGGTGGTTGAGGAAGACTTGAGAGAAGGCAGGAGGCATTTGATAGGATGGTATGCAGGGGTAGGATAAAGGAGATTAGCGCCAACCCCAAATTAGGAAAAGGTGTAGTAAGAAAAGGAGAAGAACACCAAAAACAAACACAACAAACACATCATGATCACAAGCCTCGTGACGGTCGCCATCCATTGTCTCACCAACAACACAACAACAACAACAACAACAACAAAATAGACGAGTATCAATTAAGTCAGGTTTTCTGACATTCAGACTGTCCTAAATTACTCTCTTTAAATATTGGACCCAGTTGGTTACGTACGTTACGTACGTACGTACGTTACGTACGTACGTACGTTACGTACGTACGTACGTTACGTACGTACGTACGTTACGTACGTACGTACGTTACGTACGTACGTACGTTACGTACAGACCATGGGCTAAAAATCACTTTTTTGACATCAGGGGATCCCAAAACGGATATTTCCAACCATTTCCCGATTTTGAAAATTTGGACCGATTGCAATACTTTCATTACTAGTATAGCTCCGCTATACTGTAGTAATAGAAAGTAAAAAACTCGGAAACTAAGAAGAGGAAAAAAAAACTCTTAACAATGACACAAATTCCCGAGCTAAGTTTGTAGCCAAAGAGAAAAAAAGGCTTCTCTCTCTCTCTCTCTCTCTCTCTCTTCCCCTTTCGCTTCCTTTTATGGAATGAGGGAGGAGAAAGGTTTACTGTGTTTGTATTTGTTATATTAAATCTATAATGGAATACAAAATAAATTCAAGTACGCAGAGAAACAGGTAAAAAATTTCAATGAGAGACTAGAATCCTAATATTATATGGGCAGACTAATGTATCCCATGACAATAATTTTCATGTCGGATATTAGCTGGCCTCTTGTTTATGGATTAAAAA
>NW_007381227.1:0-18345 GCF_000475195.1 Diaphorina citri | reverse complement strand
CAAGAAATACTTGTTCACAATGAGCGCAGTGATATACATCTTTTTTGTACAATGCGCTATGAAAATCTATAGAACATCCACACTGTTCACAGGACAATTCTTGCTTAATTTCATCAGCATTACTGGAATGAGATAGCAAGTGAAGACTGAGATGTGATCTTGAGGTATACTTGGCAACACATTTACAACACGTCCATAACATCATACACCTGTAACACCACAAATATCAACACTTGGAATCAACTACATGCCGTACTTAAAATCCCCAATGCTCAGTGGTAAATGTAGAAAATAAAGATTTCTAATTCTCTTTTGAAGTTAATATTACCATACCCAAACCCCTCTCTTTTAAATTGCAAAATAATTACCATTCCGCTGTTTTACACGCTGTCTACGGCCTCTTAGATAACTATCAATCCAAGACAAAGCAGAAATAGAGACTTTCAGCTTCTCTAAAATCGCTAACAATACATCAAAGTCCACGGAATCGAAAACTTTGCTCATATCAAGCAAAACTAGTACAGTCACCTTTCTTGTATCAAGTGCCAGACGAATGTCATGCGTCACTTTGACAAGTGCGGTGGCTGTACTGTGCGACTTTCGAAATCCGGACTGGAAAGGATCGAGTATATTATAAGCTTCGATGTATTGTATGATCTGCTGAGTAGCGATTTTCACCAGGGCCTTGGATAGAACCGGTAATATTGCCACCGGACGGAAGTCACTACAGGAAGCAGGACTGGCAACCTTATTCAAAGGTATAACTTCCGCAGATCTCCAATCCGATGGAAACACTCCAGATGTGAGAGGGTGATTGAAGATTTGAAGACATGCGTGGTGGCGGGCAGAATATGAGCAAGAGACGTTTTCAACATGACAATGTCTATGGCATCATATCCTCTAGCTTTTGATTTTATGCTGAGAATGGCAGAACCAACAGCCCCCTCAGGAACCTCTTCAAAAGAGAATGAGATATCTGAGGGTATGTTATCAATTGCTGTACTACTTTGAATATCATATAGTACAGTTCTCTTTATTAGGGTTGGGAACCACTAAAAAACTCGTTTAGTTCATCCAACTCAAAAGTCAATGGAGGAGATGACTTCAGATTTCCAATACCCAAGAAATTCAACTTCCTCCACATAGATTTAGATCCACCCCTAAGTATGCCACCAACGAAATCGTTCCTGATTGGATTTCCTACATTTACCAAGGACCTCTGGTAATTGTGAAAAATAACTGGTAAATGTGAGAAATAATGAGTTTTGTAGAATTATTTCTTACATTTACCAAGGACAGTGGTAATTGTGAAAAATAACCGGTAATTTTTCACAATGACCAGATAATCTACGTTTACCGTAACATATCGATTAAAATGAAAAAGTAATAACCTAAAAACTGACACAGGGTCTGTATTTTTTTTTTTTTTTTTTTTAATGTTTTTTGGACTTTTCTTGGAAACCAAGCCGAAGTTGGGAAAATGACTAACAGAACCTTGTTGGAAATGATGAGATCTGCCTACCCTGAGCTGTTGTCAGTGTTTTCTTGGAACACACTGTATAAGATTTCTGGGCTTCCAAAGGGTTTTCTTTCAAACACCGTTAAACAGGATTCATGCCTGAAGCCTGTCTCGCAGACACGGCAGGTAATACACGCATTATATTAGATAATGAATCTTTTCTTACGAAATTTGTATTCAGGATTTTTACAAGATTAATCACTTCAATTTTTCCAATATTTAATCTTTTTTCAAGTGTACTTTGTAATGCTGTTGTAAATGCTTCTTCAATTTGAACGCTGAAGGACACATGTCACAAACAAAAGGTCTATCAGTAGTATGAACTGCCATGTGTTCTTTCAACCGTTTCTTCATCTTAAATTCTTTTCCACAAACATCACAAATGCTTTTCTGACGAATAGTGTGGGCATATCGAATGTGACTCTCCAAGGACTTGGGGTTTTTATAAGTGTTTCCACAGTAAGAACAAACGACATTTACAGCAGTGTGAACTAAATTATGTTGATTTAAACTTCCCCACTGAACAAATGAAGCGCCACAAGTTTCACATACATATTTCTTCTCGCCAGTATGAATCCTCATATGAACCTTCATGTTTGTTATATCTGCAAATGCTTTACCGCAAACTGAGCACTGATGGTCTCGAACTTTTTCATGGACAGCTTTTATGTGACACACAAGATTTCGATATCTAAGGAAAACTTTTTTGCATATATGACAACAATGATCTTTTTCACCACTATGAATATCTAAATGGGATGTGAAACCACCATAGGATAACAAAATCGCAGAGCAGTCGGGGCATTTATAATTTACTTTTTTATTTACATGAATAACCGTTTTCTTTCTGAAATAATTGTGTGCTTTAGGTATACTCAGCTGCAATTTGTGATGTTTTTTCATATGTCTTACTGCAGAATGAACATACCTAACTAAAACCTTGGAATGTGAAGGACAAAGATTACAAACAAAGTCACTGTTCTCATGTTTGATGAACATATGAGACCACAGATTGTTACAATTATCAAATGATTCCTCACACTTCTGACAAGAATGACACTTTGGAAACAAGTGACCATGTTCAATACACACAGACTCAGAGCTAGGTGCTGGTGTGGACATGGCTTTAGAACAATCCTTGTGTTTTATACAATATTTAGACAAAACACACAACTCCTTACACTCTTCACAAGGGAAAGTGATGTCTTGTAAACGAGATACTGCACATAGATCAGAGTCCATATGATACACACTATGCACATCCTGCATATGTTTCCGCAAGGATGAAGGACGTCTGAACAACCGTCTTCCACAAATATGACATACAAACCAGGGCAATGTATGGGTTTTAAAAAAAGACCCAATATCACTATGCTCTATCTTTATATGCAATTCAAGAATTTTTTTATCAGTAAATACTTGATCACAATGGGCACAATACAGTTCTCTATCAGAAGTAAGATAGATAAAGTGAGAGTCCTTTGGGCAATGACAAAGAGAACATAGTTCTTTCGCAAAGTGTTCTTCTTCTTCTCCCTCTTGGTTAACTTTTAGTTCACTACTGGAATGAGATAGCAAGTGAAGACTGAGATGTGATCTTGAGGTGTACTTGACAACACATTTACAACACGTCCATACCATCATACACCTGTAACACCACAAATATTAAAACTTGGTATTCGATAATGAGAAGGAATAAATGAAGATAGTTTTTTTTATTATTATTATTATTATTATTGAAAAAAATTCACAGTAATATACATTACATACTTCATTACAATTTAATAATAATAAATATAATAATCTAATATATGAAAATGAATATTTGTTTGTGTGTTTGTTCGAACTTTATGCCTGGCCAAACCGCTCATCCGATTGCTATGAAACTTTGTCAACTTATTGCTTGCACTCCCGTGAAGGTTAAGGCCAAGTTCCAGCCTAACGCACACAGTGTGTAATATTATTACGTTTACGGTTAAACAGCAATACTCATGTCACAATAGCATTGGAGACATGACCATTTATCTTTGATTTTCAGATAACCACTAAACGGATGAGTGACATGAACGGCCATGCCTTAAGGATTTACTAGCAGAAATCCGGAGCGAAGCGACGGATTTCGGCTAGTTAAAAATATGTGCTACCTACTCATCAATACGTTTACGGTTAAACAGCAATACTCATGTCACAATAGCATTGGAGACATGACCATTTACCTTTGATTTTCAGATACCTTTATTTTTGTGTCTACTGTTTTAGATAACACTTCAGTCGATCATTTAAGACCGGTTTTAGCGTTACCTATGTTAAGCTACGCCGGGGAAGGCCAATAAATGGATGGGTGACTTGTACACTATATTGGGAATAAAGGGAGAACGGGCTCTAGTCTTTGAAGAGCTTATCGCGACATATGTTACAACGATACCAATTAATTGTTTCGTTGAAAAGATATTCACTATGTTCAAGTTGAAAGTGAACCTTCAACATTTCTTTATCAGTAAAAATTTGATCACATAGACCACAATAAAGAACTTGAAGAGCTTATCGCGACATATGTTACAACGATACCAATTAATTGTTTCGTTGAAAAGATATTCACTATGTTCAAGTTGAAAGTGAATCTTCAACATTTCTTTATCAGTAAAAATTTGATCACATAGACCACAATAAAGAATTTACACTCTTCACAAGGGAAAGTGATGTCTTGTAAACGAGATACTGCACATAGATCAGAGTCCATATGATACACACTATGCACATCCTTCATATGTTTCCGCAAGGCTGTGTTTTATACAATATTTAGACAAAACACACAACTCCTTACACTCTTCACAAGGGAAAGTAATATCTTGCATTTGAGATACTGCACATAGATCAGAGTCCATATGATACACACTATGCACATCCTTCATATGTTTCCGCAAGGATGAAGGACGTCTGAACAGCCTTCTTCCACAAATATGACATACAAACCAGGGCAATGTATGGGTTTTAAAAAAAGACCCAATATCACTATGTTCTATCTTTATATGCAATTCAAGAATTTTTTTATCAGTAAATACTTGATCACAATGGGCACAATACAGTTCTCTATCAGAAGTAAAATAGATAAAGTGAGAGTCCTTTGGGCAATGACAAAGAGAACATAGTTCTTTCGCAAAGTGTTCTTCTTCTTCTCCCTCTTGGTTAACTTTTAGTTCACTACTGGAATGAGATAGCAAGTGAAGACTGAGATGTGATCTTGAGGTGTACTTGACAACACATTTACAACACGTCCATACCATCATACACCTGTAACACCACAAATATCAACACTTGGAATCAACTACATGCCGTACCTGAGATATAATTAAAATAATTCGATCAGGTAAATAGAACAACTTACCATCAATGACAAAATTTTCAATCTTCGGTTGAAAATTTTAAATTAAAAAAAAAGCAACACTCAAGCACCCAGAAAATCTAAAGTCAAGAAGGACAGATCATACAAAGACTTTGAGGAAACAAAATGTTTTTATCGAAGAATGGAAAATACCCAATATTGCAATTAATTCTAAAACGAACTTATCAAGAAATACTTGTTCACAATCAGCGCAGTGATATACATCTTTTGTGTACAATGCGCTATGAAAATCTATAGAACATCTACACTGTTCACAGGACAATTCTTGCTTAATTTCATCAGCATAACGAACATTATCCCATCAGGATAAAATCCGCCCCGGGCGGGAATCGAACCCGCGGCCTAGCGCTTACAAGGCAGAAAAGATTAGTTAGTATCACACTTAATGATATGGATTGTTTTTCTTATGGGTCTTATTATGATCTGTCAAGTGTTTTCTAACCTTGTATGAGGCATTGCAAATTTTACAGACAAAGGGTCGCTCCGTACTGTGAGTTGCCAAATGATTTTTCATATTTGTACTTTTTAGTTCTTTACCGCAAATGTCACAGATACTCATTGAGGGGGCCAGGTGAACATTTCGTATATGACGTTTTAAGGTGATGGGATTTTTAAAAACATTCTTGCAGTAGGAACAAATTAATGGGGTAGTGCTATGGGTAAATTTATGAACCTTGAGACTTCCACTATGATCCTATGCTTTTAATTTGCTATGATCTCATCACTCAATTTTCAGATGAATCTTATAATGCTGTTGTAAATGCTTATTCAATTTGAACGCTGAGGGACACATGTCACAAAAAAAAGGTCTATCAGTAGTATGAACTGCCATGTGTTCTTTCAACCGTTTCTCCATTTTAAATTCTTTTCCGCATACATCACAAATGCTTTTCTTGCGATTGGTGTGAGAATTTCGTATATGACTATCCAAGGACTTGGGATTTTTATAAGTGTTTCCGCAAAAAGAACAGACAAACTGTGCATTTATATGAGAATAGTTATGTATGTTTAGACTTCCCCAGTGCACAAATGAAGCGCCACAAGTTTCACACACATATTTCTTCTCGCCAGTATGAATCCTCATATGCAGCTTCAAATTATAAACGTCAAAAAACGCACGGTCACACACCTTACATTGAAAGTCACGAATTTTTTCATGTACAGCTTTCATGTGATTTTCGAGAGTACTATGTCGAACAAATACTTTGTTACAAATATGACATGCATAGTCTTTCTCACCACTGTGAATATCCAGGTGATTCTTCAACCCATTAAACGATGTGAAAATAGTTGGACAATCAGTACATTTAAAATGGATAGCTCCATCAACAAAAATTTGAGTTTTTGATTTTATATGCTTGGAAACAGATGATATGCGAAGTTGCATTGTGTGATGCTTCTTCATATGTCTAACAAGCAAGTGTACATATTTGATCACAATCTTGGAATCTGGAGGACACAGGTTACAAACAAAGTCACTGTCCTCATGTTTGATGAACATATGAGACCACAGATTGTTACAATTATCAAATGATTCCTCACACTTCTGACAAGAATGACACTTTGGAATTAAGTTACTATGTTCAATACACACAGACTCAGAGCTAGGTGCTGGTGTGGACAAGGCTTTAGAACAATCCTTGTGTTTTATACAATATTTAGACAAAACACACAACTCCTTACACTCTTCACAAGGGAAAGTAATATCTTGCATTTGAGATACTGCACAGGACTTGGCGTCAAAATTAAAAATATGATGATAATCTTCCATATGTTTACGCAAGTTAAACATCCGCATGAACATCTTATAGCCGCAAATCTTACATACAAACCAAGAGATTATTGTAGGTTTAAAAATAGCCCTTATATCACGATGTTCTATCTTTATATGCAATTCAAGAATTTTTTTATCAGTAAATACTTGATCACAATGGGCACAATACAGTTCGCTATCTGAAGTAACATAGATGAAGTGAGAGTCCTTTGGGCAATGACAAAGAAAACATAATTCTTTGTGTTCTTCTTCATCTTCATCATCAACATCACGGGAATGAGATAGCAAGTGAAGACTGAGATGTGATCTTGAGGTGTACTTGGCAACACATTTACAACACGTCCATATTATCATACACCTGTAACATCACAAATATCGAAACTTGGTATTCAAAAACAAGAAGAAATTTTAAATCAAAATAAGTGTTTTTTTTTAATTTTAATATTATCAAGAAATTTACAATTTACAACTTTAAAACTACGAGATAGCAAGTGAAGACTGAGATGTGATCTTGAGGTGTACTTGGCAACACATTTACAACACGTCCATATTATCATACACCTGTAACATCACAAATATCGAAACTTGGTATTCAAAAACAAGAAGAAATTTTAAATCAAAATAAGTGTTTTTTTTAATTTTAATATTATCAAGAAATTTACAATTTACAACTTTAAAACTACAAATAATAAGTATAAGTATGACAAATAAAGTAATAATTCAGAAAAATAGTAAAACAAACTGTTCTGTTTACATTATACAAAATCCAGTAATACAATAATCTTGTATTTGTCTTTTTCTAATATTTACCTCTTGTTCATGTTCATTGAATTGTGTAGTTCACGCTTCACCAAATGCTAGATAGCTAGATGTTTCACTTCTGCTGACAAAAGCAATTTTAAAATTTCAGTTTCAAACCAACAGGAAAACAGGATTATTTTTCAAAATTCTCAGGGCTGACTGATATTTAGAAATTCGTTTAACTTTTTCAAGCAACTCCATAATATCCCCATGTTGCTCACACGAATCATCACGACCATTACCATGGGAAGTAGACCAATGGTTCATGAGATCCCGGGGTGAGTCGACATTTTACATAATATTAAGGTTTATGGTTAACTGTTTTATAATGTCTCTGTAGTTCTTTTTTAATCTTGAAAGCCGAGTTGCAAATCTCACAAACCACAATACAGTTCTCTATCAGAAGTAAGATAGATAAAGTGAGAGTCCTTTGGGCAATGACAAAGAGAACATAGTTCTTTCGCAAAGTGTTCTTCTTCTTCTCCCTCTTGGTTAACTTTTAGTTCACTACTGGAATGAGATAGCAAGTGAAGACTGAGATGTGATCTTGAGGTGTACTTGACAACACATTTACAACATGTCCATACCATCATACACCTGTAACACCACAAATATCAAAACTTGGTATACGAAACAAACAAAAGAATCACGAGAGTAAAATGGGTTTTTTTTTTTCTTGTATAAAACAAAGACTATTGGCCTTAAGTCTAAACAAAATTTCGGATTATTATTATTCACTCCATCTTCAAGTGTACCTTGTAATGTTGTCGCAAATGCTTTTTCAATTTGAACGTTGAAGGACACATGTTGCAAACAAAAGGTCTATCAGTAGTATGAACTGCCATGTGTTCTTTCAACTGTCTCTTCATTCTGAATTCTTTTCCACAAACATCACAAATGCTTTTCTGGTGAATCGTATGTGAATTTCGTATATGACTAGTCAAGGCCTTGGGATTTTTGTACGTGTTTCCGCAATAAGAACAAACAAACTGTGTATTTGTATGTGAATAAGAGTGTACATTTAGACTTCCCCAAAGAGCAAATGAAGCGCCACAAGTTTCACACACATATTTCTTCTCGCCAGTATGAATCCTCATATGAACCTTCATGTTTGTTATATCTGCAAATGCTTTACCGCAAACTGAGCACTGATGTTCTCGGACATTCTCATGGACAGCTTTTATGTGACACACAAGATTTCTGTTCCTTAGAAAAACTTTCTTGCATATATGACAAAAATATTCTTTTTCAACATTATGGATGTCTAAATGAGATTTAAATCCACTATAAGATACAACAATCACAGAACAATCGGGACATTTATAGCTCACTTTTTTGTTTATATTGTTTACATGAATCGCATTCTTCTTTCTGAAATGGCTATGCACTTTAGGTAAACGCAAAAGCATCGTGTGATGTTTTCTCACATGTCTCTCTAGATAATGTACATACTTTACAACAACTTTGGAACCTGGAGGACAAAGGTTACAAACAAAGTCACTGTTCTCATGTTTGATGAACATATGGGACCACAGATTGTTACAATTATCAAATGATTCCTCACACTTCTGACAAGAATGACACTTTGGAAACAAGTTACCATGTTCAATACACACAGACTCAGAGCTAGGTGCTGGTGTGGACATGGCTTTAGAACAATCCTTGTGTTTTATACAATATTTAGACAAAACACACAACTCCTTACACTCTTCACAAGGGAAAGTGATGTCTTGTAAACGAGATACTGCACATAGATCAGAGTCCATATGATACACACTATGCACATCCTGCATATGTTTCCGCAAGTCATTTTTGCGCCTGAACAGCCTACATCCACATACCAAGCATACAAACCAGGACACATTTCTCTTATCATGTTCTATTTTTATATGCAATTCGAGAATATTTTTATCAGTGAACACTTGATCACAATGAGCACAATACAGTGCACTATCTAAAGCAACATAGATAAAGTGAGAGTCCTTTAAACCACGACAAAGGGAACAAATATGTAACTCATGATCATCATCACTATCAGCATCACTGGAATGAGATAGCAAGTGAAGACTGAGATGTGATCTTGAGGTGTACTTGGCAACACATTTACAACACGTCCATACCATCATACACCTGTAACACCACAAATCAAGAAGGAAATATCTTTCAGGTTCCGTAGAATAACTAGTACAAATTTTAAGAATAAGTAGAAGAAGCTCAGGCCTGGGCATTTACATACCTTACATAATATTAAGGTTTATGGTTAACTGTTTTATAATGTCTCTGTAGTTCTTTTTTAATCTTGAAAGCCGAGTTGCAAATCTCACAAACAAAAGGCATTTCTGTATTGTGTGCTACCCCAATATGATTTCGCAAAGTATCAGGACGTAAAAACTTCCTTCCACAAAACGGACAAACTTGATTCTTTGGTTCCGTGTGACGTTTTGTATGAGAACGTAATGTATTTGGATGTTTGAAGGAAGCACCACAAAAGTTACAGGTATATTTCCTATCCCTGTGTGAAAACCTATGACTGCACAAACTTTCCCTTTGCTTGAATGTAGCACCACAAATATCCTATGCTTTTAATTTGCTATGATCTCATCACTCAATTTTCAGATGAATCTTATAATGCTGTTGTAAATGCTTATTCAATTTGAACGCTGAGGGACACATGTCACAAAAAAAAGGTCTATCAGTAGTATGAACTGCCATGTGTTCTTTCAACCGTTTCTCCATTTTAAATTCTTTTCCGCATACATCACAAATGCTTTTCTTGCGATTGGTGTGAGAATTTCGTATATGACTATCCAAGGACTTGGGATTTTTATAAGTGTTTCCGCAAAAAGAACAGACAAACTGTGCATTTATATGAGAATAGTTATGTATGTTTAGACTTCCCCAGTGCACAAATGAAGCGCCACAAGTTTCACACACATATTTCTTCTCGCCAGTATGAATCCTCATATGCAGCTTCAAATTATAAACGTCAAAAAACGCACGGTCACACACCTTACATTGAAAGTCACGAATTTTTTCATGTACAGCTTTCATGTGATTTTCGAGAGTACTATGTCGAACAAATACTTTGTTACAAATATGACATGCATAGTCTTTCTCACCACTGTGAATATCCAGGTGATTCTTCAACCCATTAAACGATGTGAAAATAGTTGGACAATCAGTACATTTAAAATGGATAGCTCCATCAACAAAAATTTGAGTTTTTGATTTTATATGCTTGGAAACAGATGATATGCGAAGTTGCATTGTGTGATGCTTCTTCATATGTCTAACAAGCAAGTGTACATATTTGATCACAATCTTGGAATCTGGAGGACACAGGTTACAAACAAAGTCACTGTCCTCATGTTTGATGAACATATGAGACCACAGATTGTTACAATTATCAAATGATTCCTCACACTTCTGACAAGAATGACACTTTGGAATTAAGTTACTATGTTCAATACACACAGACTCAGAGCTAGGTGCTGGTGTGGACAAGGCTTTAGAACAATCCTTGTGTTTTATACAATATTTAGACAAAACACACAACTCCTTACACTCTTCACAAGGGAAAGTAATATCTTGCATTTGAGATACTGCACAGGACTTGGCGTCAAAATTAAAAATATGATGATAATCTTCCATATGTTTACGCAAGTTAAACATCCGCATGAACATCTTATAGCCGCAAATCTTACATACAAACCAAGAGATTATTGTAGGTTTAAAAATAGCCCTTATATCACGATGTTCTATCTTTATATGCAATTCAAGAATTTTTTTATCAGTAAATACTTGATCACAATGGGCACAATACAGTTCGCTATCTGAAGTAACATAGATGAAGTGAGAGTCCTTTGGGCAATGACAAAGAAAACATAATTCTTTGTGTTCTTCTTCATCTTCATCATCAACATCACGGGAATGAGATAGCAAGTGAAGACTGAGATGTGATCTTGAGGTGTACTTGGCAACACATTTACAACACGTCCATATTATCATACACCTGTAACACCATAATTAATGTCAAAACTTGGAATCAACAAGAAACATAATTTTGAGGAAATCAAAATCAGCAGCCCTACGTACAAAAGAAAAGAAAAAAATCCTGTTCAAAGACGAATAATTTCGTATTCTTTTTTGTCCATTATTTGCTGTCGACTAGAGAAATTTGAGGCAATTAGATGAATTAACCGTTTTGTACCATATTTAAATAATAGAAGTCTAATTCTAATCTAAAGGAATCATGAAAAAAGCTGTCTTGAAAAAAAAAAGTTCATCAATTGTATAACAATTAAATTCCTGATAATTATCAGAACAATAGATATGTATCCTTGGCGAACGCTCGTGTTCTCCTACTCTTTGCGTTTATGAGTCCTGTGATGTTGACTCAGATGTTTCTTTGTCTTGAAACCTGCGCTACAAAATTCACAAATGAAGGGTCGCGCAGCTAAATGAGTTGTCAAGTGTGACTTTAACAACTCCAACTTCATAAATTCTTTGCCACATGTTTCGCAGACATACAAGCGCTTTTTGGTGTGTGTGTTTAGGTGACTTCTCAAATGGTTCGGATTTTTGTAGGTTTTCCCACAATAAGAACAGACTTGGTTTCGCGTCTCCGAGTGTGAAAACTTATGATAGAACAAACTTGCCCATTGAGTAAACGATGCACCACACTGCTGACATACGTACTTCTTCTCGCCTGTATGAATACGATAATGATCGTCTAAAGATTTTTTAGAACTCAATCCATGACCACAAGTGTCACATTCATAAGGTTTTAATAATTCATGAACAGATCTCTGATGATCAATCATATTTTTCCTGTTAGTAACCTGTTTCTTACAAATATCACACTCGTAAATTTTCTTCGAGCTCTCAGAGCTCTCAGACCTCTCAGTAAATAATGCTTTGAACTTTGCAGTTACTGATTTATTCGGCACCTTTTGATGACAAGAAGAAGCAGAAACATGCTTCTGCAAAGCATAAAAAGAAGATAAAATGGCACTGCAATCTAAGCATTTGTATTTCGTAACTCCTTCTATAGAAATTTGTGCCTTCTTTTTAAACAAGGCTGAATGATAAGACACATACAAAGTTTTCCCATGACATTGTTTCATGTGCTGAGAAAGTAAAGTACCATATTTAATGGGAACTCTCTCGGAAGCAGAACACAGATTACATTCAAAATCCCAGTCATCATGTGTTTTAAACATATGGAACCAAAGCTCGTTACAATCCACTAACTTTAAGTGACATTTTTGACACGGATGACTATGTTTGGAGCATGGTTCTTTCTCGGATTTCAAGTCTTTAAGTTCGGATGTTGAGTCTTCATGTTTCTGTGTATTCAGAGAGGCATGTGCTGAGCAAAATTTAGATAGAATGCAAACTTTACCACATTCTTGACAAGGATACGTAACATCTTGCACTCTTTTGACAGTCAACTTTTCAACACTTATTTTGGCGGTCACGTTATGTTTGTCAATCATGTGCCTCTGTATGTCTTGTTCACACATGTACAGGACATTACAACAGATATTACAAGTATACCAGGTCATATTGGCATAGTCATGCTCGATTTTCACATGAGTTTGCAAGACTAATTTTTCCCTGAAGAGCTGATTACAGACGTGACAAATATAAACGGTCCTGCATTGATCACGTTCAAAGCTTTGAGAGGAAAATCGTCGATTCCTTTTCTCTGATATTCCGTGCTGCATGACATGTACGCTCAAACTTTTATATGATATGAAGCTAGCCCAACATTTAGAGCAGGACCAAACTTGAAACCTGTAACACGATATATTTACATACTTGTTATTTGTTATGGCGGTGAGTTTTATAATGTTGCACAAGGTATTTTCGCATTTTAAAGGTAGTACTACACATTTCACACTTGTAAGGTCGGTCAGTGGTGTGAATTTTAATATGATACAAGAGATTCCTACGCGAAGAGAATGAATTTCCACAAGTCTCACAAATGTGTTTTTCCTCACTAATTACATGTACACGCTTGTGTTCTCTTAACCCTGCTGGTGTAGCAAACTTCTTGTCACAAACTGTACACTGGAAATTTCTTGATTCACTATGTGTGAACATGTGATAATAGTGAGAGCTCCATTGAACAAAACCTTTACCACACACCTCACAAATGTATTTCTTTTCCCCTGTATGATTCCTCATATGTACCTTCAAGTTGGTTCTATCATTCATGACGCGACCACATATATTGCACTGATACCCCGGGCCTGTATGTATGTTGGTGTGTCGATTCAAATGATTCCTTTGGACAAAGGATTTGTTACAAATCGTGCATATGAAAGGTCTAACCCCTGAGTGAGATCTTAGATGTTTTCGTAGAGAGAAGAACCTTGCAAATAAGGAGGTACAATGTGGACATTTGTAACTAGTCACTCCATCAATTGTAATTCCATACTGGAGCTTCATTTCGGCTACTTCATTGGCCTGCATCAACACGCCATGTATATTCTTATAGTGTCGAGATAAATGAACTTTTTGAGAGAAACTTTTCTTACAATAGGTACAATCTAATTTATTCTCATGGCAACTATGAGCTTGGACATGTCTCATTAAACCTGAATACATGGAAAATGTTTTGCTACATGTGTCACACTTGTATTTCATGTGACCCTCGTCATCTAGGAATTGGGCTGAACTTTTGGTAACATCCCGTGAAACACTAGGAGTAGGTAATATAGTTTGAATCATGACGGTATGTTTCCTCACACAGTGCTCTCGTAATCCTTTCCACTTGACATAACTGGCACCGCACACGATACATACAAATTTTTTCATCTCACTTGACACATTATTCACTTTCACATCCCCATGTTGCTCACACGAATCATCACGATCATTACCATGGGAAGTAGACCAATGGTTCATGAGATCCCGGGGTGAGTCGACATTTGTATGTGCTGTACACAAATTACACTGCCACTGCCCAATCTCATGTTCAGAGAACTTGTGCTTCCACAAGAGAGCACAATCAGGAAATGTTATATGACACACAGCACAGCCATGTGCTGAGTCTGGATGAGAATGGCAAGAATTCACCTTCATGTCTACATCATGCTCTTTGCAAAATCCAGAGAACACCAAACATGATTTGCTACAACATCTACACGGTACAAGTACATCTTCAAGTGTTTCAACTATGTATTTGTCCAAGTGTACCTCTGTGAGCTCGTGTATTTCAAGCATATGCTTCTTGAATTGCTCTTCATCCACATAAAGCTCATCACAACATATCTGACACAAGTAACACTTCAATGAGGCGTTCCCGTTGCCATGCTTAATGTAAATATGGCTCTCCAATACTCGCTTGTCCTCAAAAGCCTCCTTACAAAAGTTACAACAAAACAAGTTTTGTGTTTCACACGAAGCGTGTGTTTTACATTGGTTCAAAAGTAAATTATCAATGCCACACAATTTACACGATACTGTGATTTGAGTTGAATTTTTAATAAGGTAAGACTTTGCTATTACTGTGATACCATGACATTGTCGCATATGTTTAACAATATCCTGTTGTCGCTTGTAAAGCTTTTGACAAGGTTTACACGCATACCACTCGCTCTGTCCATACACAAGCTGGCTATGCTCTATTTTAATATGAATTTCCAACTGTCGTTTATCTTGCAAACCCTCATTACAGTACCAACATATAAATGTTCCCCAGGGCAATGTATGGGTTTTAAAAAAAGACCCAATATCACTATGCTCTACCTTTATATGCAATTCAAGAATTTTTTTATCAGTAAATACTTGATCACAATGGGCACAATACAGTTCTCTATCAGAAGTAAGATAGATAAAGTGAGAGTCCTTTGGGCAATGACAAAGAGAACATAGTTCTTTCGCAAAGTGTTCTTCTTCTTCTCCCTCTTGGTTAACTTTTAGTTCACTACTGGAATGAGATAGCAAGTGAAGACTGAGATGTGATCTTGAGGTGTACTTGACAACACATTTACAACATGTCCATACCATCATACACCTGTAACACCACAAATATCAAAACTTGGTATACGAAACAAACAAAAGAATCACGAGAGTAAAATGGGTTTTTTTTTTTCTTGTATAAAACAAAGACTATTGGCCTTAAGTCTAAACAAAATTTCGGATTATTATTATTCACTCCATCTTCAAGTGTACCTTGTAATGTTGTCGCAAATGCTTTTTCAATTTGAACGTTGAAGGACACATGTTGCAAACAAAAGGTCTATCAGTAGTATGAACTGCCATGTGTTCTTTCAACTGTCTCTTCATTCTGAATTCTTTTCCACAAACATCACAAATGCTTTTCTGGTGAATCGTATGTGAATTTCGTATATGACTAGTCAAGGCCTTGGGATTTTTGTACGTGTTTCCGCAATAAGAACAAACAAACTGTGTATTTGTATGTGAATAAGAGTGTACATTTAGACTTCCCCAAAGAGCAAATGAAGCGCCACAAGTTTCACACACATATTTCTTCTCGCCAGTATGAATCCTCATATGAACCTTCATGTTTGTTATATCTGCAAATGCTTTACCGCAAACTGAGCACTGATGTTCTCGGACATTCTCATGGACAGCTTTTATGTGACACACAAGATTTCTGTTCCTTAGAAAAACTTTCTTGCATATATGACAAAAATATTCTTTTTCAACATTATGGATGTCTAAATGAGATTTAAATCCACTATAAGATACAACAATCACAGAACAATCGGGACATTTATAGCTCACTTTTTTGTTTATATTGTTTACATGAATCGCATTCTTCTTTCTGAAATGGCTATGCACTTTAGGTAAACGCAAAAGCATCGTGTGATGTTTTCTCACATGTCTCTCTAGATAATGTACATACTTTACAACAACTTTGGAACCTGGAGGACAAAGGTTACAAACAAAGTCACTGTTCTCATGTTTGATGAACATATGGGACCACAGATTGTTACAATTATCAAATGATTCCTCACACTTCTGACAAGAATGACACTTTGGAAACAAGTTACCATGTTCAATACACACAGACTCAGAGCTAGGTGCTGGTGTGGACATGGCTTTAGAACAATCCTTGTGTTTTATACAATATTTAGACAAAACACACAACTCCTTACACTCTTCACAAGGGAAAGTGATGTCTTGTAAACGAGATACTGCACATAGATCAGAGTCCATATGATACACACTATGCACATCCTGCATATGTTTCCGCAAGTCATTTTTGCGCCTGAACAGCCTACATCCACATACCAAGCATACAAACCAGGACACATTTCTCTTATCATGTTCTATTTTTATATGCAATTCGAGAATATTTTTATCAGTGAACACTTGATCACAATGAGCACAATACAGTGCACTATCTAAAGCAACATAGATAAAGTGAGAGTCCTTTAAACCACGACAAAGGGAACAAATATGTAACTCATGATCATCATCACTATCAGCATCACTGGAATGAGATAGCAAGTGAAGACTGAGATGTGATCTTGAGGTGTACTTGGCAACACATTTACAACACGTCCATACCATCATACACCTGTAACACCACAAATCAAGAAGGAAATATCTTTCAGGTTCCGTAGAATAACTAGTACAAATTTTAAGAATAAGTAGAAGAAGCTCAGGCCTGGGCATTTACATACCTTACATAATATTAAGGTTTATGGTTAACTGTTTTATAATGTCTCTGTAGTTCTTTTTTAATCTTGAAAGCCGAGTTGCAAATCTCACAAACAAAAGGCATTTCTGTATTGTGTGCTACCCCAATATGATTTCGCAAAGTATCAGGACGTAAAAACTTCCTTCCACAAAACGGACAAACTTGATTCTTTGGTTCCGTGTGACGTTTTGTATGAGAACGTAATGTATTTGGATGTTTGAAGGAAGCACCACAAAAGTTACAGGTATATTTCCTATCCCTGTGTGAAAACCTATGACTGCACAAACTTTCCCTTTGCTTGAATGTAGCACCACAAATATCACACACATACCCTCTCACGTCACTGTGAATTTTCATGTGCTGGTTCAATGAATGTTTGGTTTTATATGTACGTCCACAGGTATCGCAGACACTTCTTTGTTTCCCCTCATGTACCAGTTCCTTATGAGCGCAAAGCTGAATCTTTGTCTTGAAACTTTTCCCACATTCCTCACACGCGTACATTCTTTCGTCTGAATGAGAAAAGAGATGTCCTCTCAAAGCTTGGAAATCACTAAATTGTACTGAGCACTCAGGACATCTGAATTGTACTGATTCATCCTGGGAAACGACTTGTACTCTATATCTCAATCGACTAATAGCATCAGGTATGTCTAGTCTAAAGTAATGTTCTTCTTTCATATGGCGTAACAGAAGAGGTGCATATTTCACTCTGTTAAAACATGGATCGCCACAAAGGTTACAAACAAAGTCACTGTTCTCATGTTTGATGAACATATGAGACCACAGATTGTTACAATTACCAAATGATTCCTCACATTTCTGACAAGAATGACACTTTGGAAACAAGTTACTATGTTCAATACACACAGACTCAGAGCTAGGTGCTGGTGTGGACATGGCCTTAGAACAATCCTTGTGTTTTATACAGTATTTAGACAAAACACACAACTCCTTACACTCTTCACAAGGGGAAGTAACATCTTCTATGCTTTTAACTGTAAAAGTATCACCGTTTGAATCAATAATATTTTGTCGGTGTACTTGTTTCATGTGAATTCTTAAATTCCGAAACTTCTTGAAGAGCTTATCGCGACATATGTTACAACGATACCAATTAATTGTTTCGTTGAAAAGATATTCACTATGTTCAAGTTGAAAGTGAA
>NW_007381226.1:0-15212 GCF_000475195.1 Diaphorina citri | reverse complement strand
CCCTCCTCCAAAAACAACACGAACAACAAAACAAGCAACAACACCAACACCAACAACACCACCAACAACACCACCACCAACAACACCAACAACAACACCACCAACACCACCACCACCACCATCACCACCAACAACAACAACCACCACCACAACAACACCAACAACAACGGTGGACAAACAATTTTCTCCCACCTGATCGCCTTATTTCCTTCTCCTCCTCTTCCTCCATTAACAACAACACCAACTACAACAACAACAACAACCATAACACCAAGTCGAACCACTGACTTCCAGGTCCGAAGTCTACCCTGCTAACCAGGACACCACTAAGGTTGGTAAAGCTAATAAATTATGAGCCCCTAACCAGTCTCAGTGGTATAGTGGTTGGCGTAGGACTCTGGATCTGGAGGTTGGTGGTTCGAGTCTAAGTCAAGTCGTCAAATTTAGCTTAGTGTATTAAACGGAGAAGGACATTTTTTTGACGAGCTGGACATTTTTTTGTTGTTCTTTGTTTTTTGACGAGCTGGACATTTTTTTTTTTTTTTTTTTTTTTTTTTTTTTTTTTTTTTTTTTTTGTTCTTGATCTTGTTATTGTTGTTTTTATGCAAACATAAGCTACCCAGTATGAGGAGAAATGTAAACATTTTTTAGTCCGTCCTTCCTTTATTATTCAATGGAGGAGGGGAGGTTTTAAAAGTCGACAGCAAATGTTACAAACTTGACCCCGTTCCGGGAATTGAAAATGCAGTTTCAACAAATACCAGATGAGTGTAACAGGTGTAGCTTTGTAACAGGTGTCAGGTGTCGGTGGACAGTTAAAAGTATCTGGCGTAAAGTTGTGTAACTTGACGATGTGACACCTGTACATAGATTTTGTATACTATCAGTTGGACATGTAGAGAGAAGAGAGAGATTTTGTTACCTACATAATACATAAATTAATAATTGTTGTTGTTGTTGTTGTTGTTGTTGTTGTTGTTGTTGTTGTTGTTGTTGTTGTTGTTGTTATTGTTATTGTTGTTGGTGTTGTTGTTTTTATGCAAATAAGCTACCCAGTATGAGGAGAAATGTAAACATTTTTTAGTCCGTCTTTCCTTTATTATTCAATGTAGGAGGGGAGGTTTTAAAAGTTGACAGCAAATGTTACAAGCTTGACCCCGTTCCGGGAATTGAAAATGCAGTTTCAGCAAATACCAGATGAGTGTAACAGGTGTAGCTTTGTAACAGGTGTCAGGTGTCAGTGGACAGTTAAAAGTATCTGGGGTAAAGTTGTGTAACTTGACGATGCGACACCTGTACATAGATTTTATATACTATCAGTTGGACATGTAGAGAGAAGAGAGAGATTGTTACCTACATAATACATAAATTATGTAAAATTGAAACATAGAGGGGAAAGTATAACAAGCAGGGTCCGTCCCTCCGGGAATTTTTTAGTCCGTATAGCTCTGCCTCAAGGTTCCAAACAAAACAAGCTGGGCCCGTCCCTCCGGGAATTTTTTAGCCTGTAGTTTATTCGATCGTGATTAGAGAAAATCAGTACCTAATTTGTTTAATATTCAGTTTATTATCATTCTTGATTTGATTATTTGATTTTACTTTTATGTAATGATTTAAAATCAAGACTAGAGCCCGTTCTCCCTTTATTCCCCCACTAAAATACTAAGCTTTTTAAATGTTTTCAATTAACTTTATTATTATTTCTAGGTTTTTTTTTTTTTTTCTTTTTGCCGTTTTTATCGATAATTTTATTATTGTGTAGGTCCCTACACCAGGTCCCTACACCGACAAAATATCTATCACATTTGTGTCAACAAAACATACATTTTCGAATTATCCATCATAATGTATGTAAATAAAATTATTCACACACTTTATGTATCCACATAAATAAAATTAAGTATATAAACATAAAGGTACATACTTAGTTTTGTTGCCTCATTCATCAAAATCTTCTCACCTGGGTAGTTATAGGTATAAAGTGTGGACATTTTATTATTGATGATTTCTGGGCGTAAACATTTACATTTACTTTGGCCAAATAAGTATTTACTTTACATTTATCAGAGTCATTCATGTATAGCTTTGTAGCTAGGTACTTATGTAAATAGATATGTATATGTACCTAGGAGTAATTAAATTTCTGGTAAGACCTATTAGGTATCATTTGACAAAGATAGAGTCCTAACTTTGCCTTACAACTTTAAAAGGGAAGATATTTTTTTAAAAAAAGTTTTACCTGTTGAACAAACTGTATCGCAACTGTATCGCAACTCTAATTAACCAGAAAGCCTTTTTGTTCAAAATGCTATTATCCAGTTACATCTAGAATGTTGGAAATTCTAGGTAAGTTTCAGCTACCTACTACCTACTCGTAGGTAGTTGTCTTTAAAGATATCTTTCGTAGATATCTTTAAAGAATTACGTAGAATACGAGGTATTAATTACCGATTCAACGGTGGTTATACAGTAGGTACATACCTAAATGCACAGAAAAACCGAGGACAATGTTACAGGTAAGTATTTTTATCGCACAAACACAAAATTACCTTTCAATACCTACCTCTATATTAAATAATAGGTAGATAGGTAGGCTACATTAAATATTACCAATTGAAAAAAAAAAATCATGGCACGAACATATAACACACAATAGCTTCAAGAGATTCCTGATATCTTTACATAGATTTGCTCCTTTTCCTTTTTGTGCAAATAAATCTTGCATATAGCTATTGCACGTTTTATAGAAAATTCTCGTTTCTTCTTTATCACATTTCACAATATCGCATGTCACTCACTATGTCTCTCTCTTTCCCCCCCCCCTCTCTCTCTCTCTCTCTCTTCCTCTCCCTTTGTTCTCAAAGATAGGTATCATTTGACAAAGGTAGAGTCCTAACTTTGCCTTACAACTTTAAAAGGGAAGATATTTTTTTAAAAAAAAGTTTTACCTGTTGAACAAACTGTATCGCAACTCTAATTAACCAGAAAGCCTTTTTGTTCAAAAAGCTATTATCCAGTTACATCTAGAATGTTGGAAATTCTAGGTAAGTTTCAGCTACCTACAACCTACTCGTAGATATCTTTAAAGACTTGCGTAGAATACGAGGTATAAATTACCGATTCAACGGTGGTTTTACAGTAGGTACATACCTAAATGCACAGAAAAACCGAGGACAATGTTACAGGTAAGTATTTTTTTCGCACAAACACAAAATTACCTTTCAATACCTACCACTACATTAAATAATAGGCTACATACATTAAATTTAATATTACCAATTGAAAAAAAAAATCATGGCACGAAAGTTTAGATTCGGTACTACAGGAAACAAGCATCCATGGCTACGATTTAACTATCACACACTCAGGTAAAATCCAACGCGATCTCAAGTCACGAATTCTCAAAACTTTCACACCTTCAGACGAAAATTCCGTTAATCCGCACAACGATCTCGCAAAATTTCCACGAAAAACGATCGCGAAGTCACAAAATTCGCGAAAAAAGTTAAACAAATCTGCAACTTTTCGAGGACCGCTCTCAGAAACCGCGAGGCACTCAACAATCAACATCACACCATGGCGGACTATTCACGCCTGAAACTGCCGCGCGGGAATCTTGGCGAATTTGAAACTTTTGACGCATGCGCAGACACCTGATGAATCTGAAGGTGAGGAGAGGAAAAAGAGAAGAGATTGGAAGGAAGGAGAGGGTGGAGAGGGAGAAAGTGTTAGAGCAGAAAATGGGAAGAGATGGGAGGGAAAACGAGGTAGGAGAGAGATGGGGAAATGGGAAAATTTAGGAAGAATAAGAAGGTGAAGAAGGAGAAAGTGATGGGAAAAAAGGGAAAAGATAAAAAGAGAATAAGAAGGGAGAGATGGAGAAAGAGTTGAGCAAAGGGAAACTGGAAGATATGCGAAGGAATAAGAGGAGAAAGAGACGGAGAGTTGATCGGAAAAAAGGAAGAAGTCAAAAACAGAAGAAGAAAGCGCTGGAGGGAGAATTGAAGGGAAAAGGGAACAGATGGGAAAGAATGAGAGGTGAAAAGGAATAAGAACAAGAAGGGAATTGGCACTTAAAGGTTGGAAATTTCACTGGTTTCTTCTAACGTCCCTTTGACCTTTCTGCCTCCAACTGATTTCAAAGGATATACCTATCTACCGCGCTACCGCCTGACCTCTTACATAAAGATCCAGCTATCAGTTCCTTCTTTGCCATGTACTATGTAGGTTGTAGGTTCATACCTATACATACTCTACATAATATAAAAAGGTATTTAGCTAGAAAAAAAATCTACTTGTAAACTCACGTCCCATGAGATATTAAACCGTATCATTTTCGACTCAAATAAAGTCATTTGCATTGAAATTCAATTTCATCGTTCCAAAAAACATAAAAAGAAGCAAAATCTCCAAGCTTTCCTTTCAAGCATGCCAAGTTCTTTTTTCGTCAATTTGTATAAATATTGAATGAGCTCCTTTGTACTTAGATAGATAGGTAGGTATATATGATGTATAGGTATGTTCATATTTAAGTAGGTATGTACGTACCGTCAGGATAGACGTAATAGGAAAGCCATTATAGGTAGGTACCTACCTACTTTTTTTAAGAGCAAGGCAAGTAGGTTGATGGGTACAGGTACCAGTTGCAGTATCAATGTCAGGCTAATTGCAATTTAAAGTCTGATCTCAGCGGATTACTTTAATCCATTAAAACTTAGGGTAGGTATAAACCAGGAGAGGTCGGTAGGAATCACTAGGGAACTACCAGGCCCGTATCCAAGGGGGAGGGGCAAGAAGGCAAACTTTTCATTGAAGTCTCGGTATGACTGTATTTTTACTTCCCTCTTTGGAATCCCTAACTTCTACCCCTGTGAACCAAACGAATCCAGTCCCCGAGTAGATCCCTTGGATTCACTGGATTCGGATTCCCAAAAGACTTTTTTTTAATGAATCTGGATTCGATGGATTGATGCAGAAAAAAACCCCTTTTGTGAAAGTCCATTCTAATTATTGGGTTGTATTGAAAACTTCGTACTTTTTATGATTTACCGCGGTGGGGGGTGGGGCGTGTATGATCCAAATTTTCGGAGTCCACTTCAACATCAGTAACGGAATAAATAGAAGCCTGAGCGGGGGCCTGGGTCCCCGCTAAATACGGTCCTGGGAACTAGAGGGTAGGGTTTTTATCTTTATCCATTCAAGCAAGAGAGTGCGGGAGTACGGTGCACATTTTATTTTTCAATCAACATGCTTTTTCCATTGCTATATTTGCTATAGATTTTCAACGTTTGAAAAGCACCATGAAAATATTTATAGCAAAGTACCAACAGGCCTAAGTGGTCTGGCTAGGGGACGTTAAACAGAGAGTAGACTTGCGTCTGGCTGTGGGACTATGAACAGGGAGGAGAACAGCTAACCCTAACCAGCCTAGCAAGCTGGCAGTTCTTCAAAGGGTTCTCTCTGCTTTTAAAGATCAAGTACAAGTCCTCACGATGGTTGACTGCGGTTCAGGACGAGCCAATTAAACATGGCTAGAGGCCATCACCCCGGTGTATGGCAGATACAAAAAGATGTCTTTTCTTCACTCTGCCTACACCATTCGGCGAAAACTAAAGCCGCTACAACAACAACAGGGCCAAGCCTTAAAGTAATTCTAATTAGGGAGCTCACAAGGTTCATTTGGAGTAAAAATAGAGGAGAGAAGCCCCCTCCCCTCCTACTCCCCCTCCTCCGCCCCCTTTTCCGCTCCTTCCTCCAAATTCTCCTCCTCCTCCTCCTCTTCAGGAACATGGAGAGGAAAAAATTGGAATAGGAGGATGAAAAACGAAGGGAGGAGTAAGTAAAGAAGGAGGAAGAGGAAGAAAAGAAAGAGAAGGAGGGGTAGGAGGAGAAGAAAGATAAGGTGAAAGAAGAGGAAAAAAACTCGGGTAACGACCCTGTTTTAATTGTCATTTATTATTTTCTTTTTCTTCATTAAAAATGCTAAATTGTGACGGGATTCTGAGCACGACGCTTTTTCGCCCAACCGTTCGAGTTATTCAACATTTTGCAGACATCCGGTTTTCAAATTCAAATTTCCGTAACAACTCGAGAAAACCTCATCATTAAAAAAAAAAAAAAAAAAAAAAAAAAAAAAAAAAATGCTGAGAGGAAAACCTGAAAAAGAAGAAGAAATTGTCTAATAACTACCGACTATCTATTAAAGGCTTCTTCTTTAGCATTTTAGATTAATACTGGGCATGAAACCTTTTTACTCTGATTTTGTTTTTTAAGCCCTTGGAAAGGCCGGGTTCAAAATCTAACTTTCTTTTGAGTTCAACTTTTCTGCCAAATTTCATCATAATCGGATTAACGACCAAGGACGAAACAGAATAAAAATTAGCAAACGAAAAATCAGCAAATTCTGTAGTAGGTACTTAACCTCCGCCTCAGTGGCCGAGTGGGTATCACAGCCCGGAGGTCCCTGGATCGATTCCCGGTGGGGCTGAAAAGAATTGGCTCTGTGCTTGGAATTCGGAGTGCACTCGACCAGTGGCGGCATTGCCAATCTGATGAGAGGCATACTATGGGGAGGGTATGCTACTGCACAGACCACATGCGTCTAAGGTAGCAGTTAAAAACTTTTAAAATAATAATAATAAGTCTCTCTTTGTTCGTTCAGTTAGGTAGTTCTCAATTTATTCTACAGATGACACAAAGACCAAAGGTAACTTAACCTTTAAACTTAAAGTCACAGGACAATAGACAAAAAGAACATAACTTTATTTAACGACCCCTGGATTTTATTTTTATTGTTATACTTGTAGTCCTGAATATTATCTCTTTCCCACTCTTATCTCTCTCTCTCTCTCTCCCACCCTCTCCTTTTTTTTGTTTTCTTTATCTCTATCCTCTTCCTGTTTTATTACGTATCTCTTACTTCTTCTTCTTCCTAGGGAGGGTTTTTTTTTTTTTTTTTTTTTTTTTTTAGGTTTGATAGAGGGAACTGTCGAAAGGGAGGTTTTATCGTCCTGAAATCGAAGAGCAAAAAAGGACAGGATAGGAAATAGCCAGACATACCGACAAAGAAACTTTATCTGTTAAGGATAAAGGTAGCCAAGGGAAGGAATCGAACACGCGATCGAGCGGTTACAGAACAGACGATCTATACCCTCTACACTTGCTAGGCTGACCCTAAGGCTGGGGTTTACCAACTTGGGATTGAGATGAAACGCGGATTTCCCTATACTTAATCCTGTGTAGGCTTACCAGACGTCCGTTTTTCGGCGGACATGTCCTCCTTTTTATACGTTTGTCCTCCGCCGCCCGCCTTTTTAAAATATAGCAAAATGTCCGCCTTTTCGAAGTTTCGGCCTCAAAAACCTAATTCACGTAATGTATCGTTTTCCGTTGAGAAGAGGACGTTAGGACTCGAACTTTTAAAAAGCATAAATTTAATTTTTGTGCAATTAAGTCTATGTACAATGTACGTACATACAGTAGGTATATAAATAGGTGGTAGGTATGTACCTTAGGTACACTCACTGTACATAGATTTAAAAAAAAATATTGCTTATTATAGGTACTGGTGGTTTTTATTTTGATTATTTTCTTCGTCCTCCTTTTGGTTGAAATGTCCGCCTTTTGAAATTTCTTGTCTGGTAACCCTAATCCTGAGACAATCCACGGTGGTAAAACTCGACTTAAATAATCTAACTTTACATTTACACTAAAGAGGCACCCAATTTCGCATACTACAAGTTTGAGATATTTCAAAATAAATAGATATCTACCTACAATACATAAGTACAACCACATTTCGCCCCATAACCAGTACGCCAGTAGTAAACTAAAAACAACTTTCCGTTTAGAAAAACAAATTAATAACTTTTCTTTTATGATCATTTGTAAAGTGTGGTGTTTATTTAAAAACTTTCAAGCTCATTTGTTATTCATAAAATATGTATTTTTGACGGATTTAAATTCAGCTGGGGAAATTTTGCGTTTGGTTTCTTTTTCAAGGAATCTCGGGTTTGCAGTTTGCAAGTTTGGGTTTTCGAGTAATTATATTTAATGGAATTTCGGAATTGGAATCAACAGGTCGATCGATGTCAACTGAAACCGTAGACCGTACGCTGCCTCGACAACATGGATTCACCTCTTCACCTCGCCGAATATGTGTGGACACCCCTTACGCCACAGTGGAGTGATTAATGATTAAACCAAGAAGTCACTGATTATTAAGGTCTTAGGTAATGTCACTGCTTTGGACACAGTCTTTAAAAAAATTTGCCTGCGGCGCTATTTACTTCTGATTCATTTTCAATAAAACGGGAAGGGGGGGGGAGAGAGTCGGTAAGATTAGATGCTGCCTACAAAATGATACCTATTTTACAACTAAAAATTAATACGGCCCGCGGCTAACAATTTAAGGTTTAATGCGGCCCGCGGTCACCTTGAGTTTGTGCACCCCTGCCTTTGATAGATGGGTATGGAATAGGAAAGAGGAATGAGCTTGATAGATATTGAAAATAGACATAATATGATGAGCACCCAGGTGTACGTTCTTGTACTTCTTGTCTATTTTCTGCCATCCAAATATCGAATGACTGTCAGTAATATGTTCCACGAGGCAATTACTACCCCTTTTGTATACACATGTATAATAAAGTGAGTTATGTATATCGTATTTCTTTTCATTACTACTTTGACTAGACAATCAAATGAGCCAGAGAGCGGAGAATAGCTTTTCATCCCTCAGTAGTTCAGTGTTATTAACATGACAAATATGCAAATGGTAATCCCTGGTTGTTAAGAAACATCTATTTGAAACAAATTCATTTCTTTTTCTATGTAACAGAGAAAAAATACTACTTTGACTAGACAATCAAATGAGCCAGAGAGCGGAGAATAGCTTTCATCCCTCAGTAGTTCAGTGTTATTAACATGACAAATATGCAAATGGTAATCCCTGGTTGTTAAGAACATCTATTTCAAACAAATTCATTTCTTTTTCTATGTAACAGAGAAAAATTTTGGTCTTCCTCTTTCTTTTTGTATCCAGTCTTACACTCCTGACAGCCATTGTATCTATCTGCAGGTCTTGGAAGGATTAAGATGCCGATGCTGCTCCGCGACATTAGCCTCACAGGGCTGATAAGCTAATAGTTTATTAGGGGATAAAAAGAAGGTTGGTGAAAACCAAAGAAGGTCGGTGCATGGTGAAGGTTGGTGAAAGAAATCGTAGTCAAACAAGCACCATATTATGTAATACCCACAAAGTGGTCTTACCTGTACGAATCCTGTCGTCGCTGGGCAGTGACCACGTAGCTCTGTCCGGGAACATCCAGCGTATGCATGAACACCGCCGGAGCCTGTAGGGGAGGCTGGTCTTCATATTTGTCGCGGCTAGGTGCCTCGTCTTCCGCCACGTGAAGTATGGCAACGTCATTGTCATCGATAATCCGAATCAGAGGCACCTGGAGCTCGCTGATGCTTTCCATCCTCATTACTGAGGCTCTGCAACAAAAGAAGAAACCGTCCTTTAAGCTGTGTACACACAACACCGTCCTTTAAGCTGTGTACACACAACACCGTCCTTTAAGCTGTGTACACACAACACACACAACACCGTCCTTTAAGCTGTGTACACACAACACCGTCCTTTAAGCTGTGTACACACAACACACTTAGTCCATCGACGTCGACTGAAACCCTTGGATACCCAGAGGATAGGTAGGTAGGTACTTCTAAAAAGTTTGTACGATTAACACCTACTATATAGCATTATAGCCTATAATAGGTATGGAATTATAAAATTATTAGATTTTGGGCTAAATCGGGCCGATGAGGTTTCGGAAAGGGATCTTTTTCTACGTGAATACGGTCTTCTGAATCTTTAGAGAACAAATACATCACCCTATCCTCAAATGAGCGGCAAAAGGGCAGAACGAAGTACATGAAGATGAATTTTTCCCAACTGACACACACGTGTACAATATTTTTGCTTCAACGTTTCGTAATTTTCAAGATGCAGACGTTCTCTCCCACATCAGACTTTGTCTGGTAGTTCAGTTTCTCACCACAGATAGCAGCACCGCACACAGCGACATCACAAACACGTGGGTATGAAGAAGACGTTGAAAAAGATAACGAAGAAGTTTCTGAAGGTCCTGAAATCAAATTCAAATTTTGTGCACTTCTCAAATATTTTGACGCCAAAGATTTCCAATAGTCATTGAATATTGAATAATGCAATTGTTTCCATTTTAAATTTTGATACAAGCTCCAACAGAAAGGATGTCCAAGTTCTTTCTGAAATAGACCCCTGGTTTCCCCCACACATTGCTATATTTTCAGTGTATCTCAGGGGCACAATTCCCGCCGAATATACGAGTTAGTGCGGGGAAACAAATCCGCAACTTTATACCCTACAATCCTTGCATTGCGTCGAAAAAGTCCCAGAGTGTCCCATAGGAGCTTACACTGTCCCACCCCAATCCCCCAAAATCCTACCCCAATAGGTATTTCCCATATTTCCGCACAAATCGTAGATAGAAGAGGGAAAGAATAAATATGCAATGATAAACGTAGATTCAGCGGTGTAGAGTGAGATTACCAAAGGCAAAGGGTGAAGCTATAAACTCATATAAAGGGTGCCCCAATAAGAGCGGAAGATTTGATTGTTTAATAAAGCATGGTTCTCCGTGGAATAAAATGGACTTCTTAGATGATTTGAGAAGTAAATATTTTGAAATTTTGTATGGAACAATAATCAGACAAATAACGTCCTCGACTTTGCTGGTACCTACATTCGTTTCCTTTTGACAAAATTTTCGATGACAAATTCGAGGAAATCAGGCTGTATCTCGTTAATGCAACTTTCAATGCTTCAAAGCTTGTGGGTTTGTTGGCGTAAACCTATGACTTTAGATGCCCTCACAAAAAAAAATAGTCTAGGGGTTTAAAATTACATGATCATGGAGGACATATCTCGTCAGAAAAACGGATAATGACAGGATTACGACTAAGAAAATGCTCGCGCAAAAGTGATAATGTGTCGATTTTATTGTGCTAACACGTTGTTGAACAGTTTTAGATTCCATGATGACTAATTTTGATTTGTTTACAATCAGTCTGTCAAAGATTGGGCAAGATAAACAACGCATAACAAAGTTATGACCCTTTCAAATCTTGCATTCTTATTGGGACACCCTTTAACATACTGTATGCCGATCTGCTGGTGGTCTTGGAATCCATGTTGAATTAATCACTTACTATTATCGGTATAATTCGTCAGTGGGGGAGCAGAGAAAGAAAAAGCCGCATTGGATTACGTGGGTATAAAAGCAAGCACGTGGTGGGAAATCCGTTTAGAAAATTTTGAATTCGACAAATGGAAGGAACTGGAGAATACGTAAATCGGAGAGTTCATCTGGAAACGCAAGTTCTTCTGCGAACCGCATCGTGATTTTATATGGGAGGTAGCGCTAGTGAGGTTCTCCTCCCTTCTGCAAACTTGAAAAATTCTCTTTTCCTCAAATCTTCTTCTGTCTTCTCCTCCTCCTCCTCCTCCTCCTAAACATTCAGTTAGCGAGACTTGTCGCAAAAGTTGCCTGGATTTTCGCCAGAGGGCAGCACCAGTACGTTGGAGATGACAAATCACAGGTGGTTGTCGTGCAGATGGCGGGGAAACCGTTTCAAATTTCAACGTCCTGTGAATTCTGTTGCTGAAGGATATCCGGAAGAGAGAAAGCCTGTTGCAAAGGTTGCTTTCGACGTTTATGATGTGTTAATTTGAGGATAAGCGCTAGGTCGCGGGTTCTATTCTCGCCCGGGGAAAACTTAAAAAAAAAAAGATGAGTGTTCCACCGCCGTTTTATTCTGGGTAACAGATGTTTGGGGAGCTCCAGATGGGTGAGTAGGTAGATTTTTTGAAAGGGTTTTTTTTAAGATGAGTGTTTCACCGCCGTTTTTATTTCGTAGCGATGAAACAACTGCTACATTGGACGCTTGTGGTCTGTGTCGTAGCATGCCCATCCCGTAGTATGCCTCTCATCAGATGGGCGAGAAGAGACACAATACTTCCTATTTAGGTACTGGGTCAACACGAGAACACCAGAAAGTAACCCGTTAAAATATTTGCAATCGAAAAACGAGTACAAATTTTTGGCGATGGTGGGATTCGAACCCGGGACCTTCTGCATGGCAAGCGCGTTACCACTGGACCAACCGTGCCCCGCGATCTTAAACAGATACCTACCGTTCTTTCTCGGAAGGGCTAAGAGGAGTTTGCAGGAAAATCTGAGTAGGTGATTTGGTGATTTGTCATCACTTGAGTATGTCAGATAAACCAGAACCATACAGTTCTCCTGGAAATTATTTTGTAATTTTTCTTAAGAAGAAACCAAGAGTGGAATTGGCACTTAAAGGTTGGAAATTTCACTGGTTTCTTCTAACGTCCCTTTGACCTTTCTGCCTCCAACTGATTTCAAAGGATACACCCATCTACCGCCTCACCTCTTACATAAAGATCCAGCTATCAGTTCTTTCTTTGCCATGTACTATGTAGGTTGTAGGTTCATACATATACATATTCTACATAATATAAAAAGGGATTTAGCTAGAAAAAAAAATCTACTTGTAAACTCACGTCCCATGAGATATTAAACCGTATCATTTTCGACTCAAAGTCATTTGCATTGAAATTCAATTTCATCGTTCCAAAAAACATAAAAAGAAGCAAAATCTTCAAGCTTTCCTTTCAAGCATGCCAAGTTCTTTTTTCGTCAATTTGTATAAATATTGAATGAGCTCCTTAGTACTTAGATAGGTATAGGTATTAGACAGGTAGGTAGGTATATATGATGTATAGGTATGTTCATATTTAAGTAGGTACGTACCTACGTACCGTCAGGATAGACGTAACAGGAAAGCCATTCCGAGATACCTACTTTTTTTAAGAGCAAGGCAGGTAGATTGATGGGTAAGTATTAGTAAGAACGTAGGACTTCGTACCTAAGGTACGAGGTACCCACCACAAGTACCTAAGGATTTTTTTCCTCTATTTTCTTCATCCAGGATATATTTATGTAGTTAGCTACGTAATAATATTATTATGATAATATCCTCTAAGGCCCTAAGCCATAGTGTACCTAATAAGGAATAGGAAAGGGGGAAAAACAGCATTTTAATATTTTTAATGCGTCCGTATTATTTTAATATGTATTCTTAATCTCATTTTAATGAAAGAACCGACTATAATTAAATAAACAGAAGAGAAACAATGCCAGAAAGTATACTCAGAATGTTTTTAATGAATGGAGAGAGAGGGAGGGAGAGAGAGGGGGAGGGAGGAAGAGGGAAGGGAGGAAAGGGGGAAAAACAGCATTTTAATATTTTTAATGCGTCCGTATTATTTTAATATGTATTCTTAATCTCATTTTAATGAAAGAACTGACTATAATTAAATAAACAGAAGAGAAACAATGCCAGAAAGTATACTGAGAATGTTTTTAATGAATGGAGAGAGAGAGAGAGAGGGAGGGAGGAAGAGGGAAGGGGAGAGAGAGAGGGAGATAGAGATAAAGACAGGAAGGGAGAAAGAGAGAAGGGGAAAGAAAGGGAGGGAGAGAGAGAGAAGGGGAAAGGAGGCAGAGAAAGGGAGGGAGAGAGATAAAGAGAAAGAGGGAGATAGATAGAGAGAGAGAGAGGGAGGGAGGGAGAGAGAGAGGGAGGTGGTGTATTTAAAAAAGGACAAAGGAGACACAGGATTAGAGAGCCTTTAATTTTCCTTATGGATTTATGAGCTTCCATAAGGCGGATTATTACATAAGTACCTAACCTACTTACCTATACCAACATAGAATAAGAATAGAATAGAATATACCTTGTTTATCCTGCCAGAATGAGACTGAAAAGTCCCTTTACTCCCGCAGTCTAAACAAGGTCTTATATATTTCATAGGTAAAGTTTACACACAAAGCATACAACATAATATTAAATTATCTAACCTAATAACTAACTACCTACGTACCTACCTATCTATCTCCAAATTTTCGGAGCCTGGCCTGGAGTAAAACCGAAAATTTAAGCTAAAGGGAGGGGGGGCCGGAGGGTCCATAAAATCCGCCCCGGGCGGGAATCGAACCCGCGGCCTAGCGCTTACAAGGCAGACGCGCTACCAACTAAGCTAACTAGGCTGGCACAAATTAGTTTAATTACTCTCTTAATACCCATCTCAGTATGTACTAGCATTTATAAGTAACTACATGAGTATCTGAACTGTTTCTTGGCACATCCACGGTATTTAAATTGTCATTAGCTTTAGCTAATGACAATTTAAATACCGTGCCAAATATTTCTAGATATCGGGGTGGGAATTAGAGGAGATCTATGTAGAAATAGGATAAAGTGGGAACCTCTATGTAGAAATACGATAAAGTGGGAACCTCATTTGCCATCTCATTAAGGATTAAGGGCAGGAGGTAATTCTTTTTGAAATGATAATTGACTGTCTTTTGTTCAAAAGAGTTTCTTTTGTTCACACTATCTCACTTCCCAGCAGACATTTATTAAATGCCAGGTATTACTTAATTCTTATGATTTGTCTCGTAAATGCGAAAAACAAATCTGGGAACCCTAGTTTGGAGACAAAGAACTACTACAATCAGAGCATCAAAAAATTATATCGTACTACTATTACCATGAAAATGTCACCTGCGGTGCTTTAATAGCTTTATTTAACCCCCAAACCACACAAAATTGATGTCTGGTGGTACGCCAAAAGAACCTTGAGGTGTCAGTACGCAATACTCAAAAGGTTAGGAACCCCTGCTCTATACAGCTAACGTATAAAGCTATAAAGTATGACAAAGTATAATGAATTAATGATAGAATGATAAAGTATAGTGAAACAATAGAAGTGCCGTTTTCATAACGTTGTTCTTCGTTTTCTTTTTCATACTTTTCTCTTCTTTTTCTTTCACAAAAACAAAATAGCAAAAAGAAAAAAAGCTTTCTAAAGCTTGTGACGGAAATTTTTGCTTTCAATTTTGTTGAAAAAGTATTAAATTTCCGCAAGCAGGGTCGCTCATGTTGAAAATTTTAGGTGTTGTGCCAAGCTCTTGCCTGTTGCTAAGAAGGAGAAGAAGACGTTGAAAAAGATAACGAAGAAGTTTCTGAAGGTCCTGAAATCAAATTCAAATTTTGTGCACTTCTCAAATATTTTGACG